>NC_064860.1:19492500-19747500 GCF_024139225.1 Suncus etruscus
TTGGCCATTTTCAAAGTTTAGTCTTGCTTTTGTTCTCTGTGGTCATTCCAGGTATTATTCAGGTGTATAAGTGGTGTTGGGAAGTGAATTCAGGTAAACAGGATGCAGGGCAAGCACTCTATTGTATCTCTGGCCCCTTTTTCTCCAAACAAGAAATCAAAAAATTGATATACAAAGAAATATTGTTTTGTGCTCCCCTTTTTAAATTGAGAATAGTGTGTTTTTTTTTTTAATTTATGCTTGCAAATGCAACTAATGGACTTCTTTAGTCAATCAGTTATTGACTGCAAAGATCCAGATCACCAGATGGTGATGTTGTATCAGAAAAGAACACTTTTGCAGCATAAAAAGAAGATTCTTCTATCAGTAGGGAAGCAAGACGGTGAACCATCTGTTTTCTAAAGATTTGGAGCATGATTTGCAATAAGAGATGTTTCAAAATATTTTGAAAATATTTTAGTGTTGTGCAAGCTCTTGTAGATGATTTGCATTCATTATGTAGTTGCAAGTTGGGTCTTAGCTTTTTAATTTCCTTTGTGCCTTACCAGCAAGCAGGATTTTAATTTTTGTGCTTTCCCCATCCATATAAAGTATTTTTGAGCATTTAATACATGTTATTTTATTGGGGGAAGTTAAAAAGTGGTGGATTTTTTCTTTTCTTTTTTAAGTCTGCTGAATGGAAGTGTTGGTGACATAAATCTTATCATTTCACAGCTTGTTTACATTCCAAATAAATATTTTCTTCTCCTTGGAGAGAATATTATAGTGTTATCTTTATATAGTAACTGTTCACAATTATAATTAAATATGAATAAATTTTATATTTTATTTTAACTACTAGTCCTTGAAAGATATGAGGCTGACAAAATGATTCATTTTATCAATTTTTCCAATTTGTAGAAATTAAGTTGTCTAAATACTTTCGTTTTTATTGTTGTAGAAATCACATCTGTGACTTAGAGAGGGGGCAGCACAGTTATACCTGAAAGTGTTCCAGAAATCCATGAAGTTCAGGGGATCAAACCTAAGGTTTGATCAAAGCTGAAAGTTATAGTTTTACTTCATGAGTTCTCCTGGTCTGTATGTACTTTCTTATATGTATCTCCGAGGTACATTGGGAATATATTAGAACTTGTAGAAATCTATGTATTTAGGGAAACATCAGTTTGAAGAACGTTTGAATTGATTGGTTTAAAAAATCTATGTGGGCCATAAAAATATTACATGGATAAGGCACTTGCCTTGAATGCAGCCAACCCACGTTCAATCATTGGCACTACCTCTGGTCTTCCAAGCGATTACAGGAGTGAATTCTAGTCATAGAATAGGAGTAATCCCCGAGCATCAACGAGTATGAATATCAACCCTTCAAAATAAAAAACAACACTATACGGGCTAGAGCGACAGCACAGCGGGAGGGTGTCTGCCTTGCACGTGGCCGACCTTGGACCCAGATTAGATCCTAGCATCCCATATGGTCCCTGAACCTGCCAGGAGTAATTTCTGAGCACAGAGTCAGGACTAACCCTTGAGGGCCACTGGGTATGACCCCCCCCCTCCCAAAAAAGACAACACTGGATTAAAAAACACAAATACAGTAAAAAGTCAAGTTTTCATCTAATTCTATCCCCATTTGTTTCAAATGACAAATAAAATATCTATACAAAGTCCATTAAATTTTTTTCTTCAATAACTTACACTATATTGTCTAAAATGTCCATAGCAATTCTCAAGCACAGAGCTGGAATTAACTCCTATTTTCCTAGCATTACTGGATGGGACCCAGCTATCTGTTATAACTTTATCACTCTATAACTTTGTCACTCTATATTAGGAAACCAATATAATTTTTCAAGTCTGACTATAAAGCCTTGTTTTTAAGCTTAATTTATCACATTCTAATGACTACCAGAAATGGATCTGGGAAATGAAAATAGTAAGAGTAAAAATAATAGCAAAAAAATAAATATAGTAGAAGGTGGGGATTGAAAGAAGTTTAGGAAGGGAAGAAAAATGAGGAGGAGGAGGAGGAGAAGTAGCAGGAGGAGAAATGCTCTAAATATTTATGAACATAATTTAGTTTTCTACATCTCTGTATCTCAAACAGTTGTTTCTAGAAAGTTCAAAGAAGCAGTTTCACTAGAATCCATGAATCTAGAAACTAGTTGTCACTCACTTTCTGTTCTGATCTTTTCTTCTGTTAGCATATTTCATAAGGTAGCACACATCTTATGCAACTCTATGACCTGGAAAGCCATCGTGAAAAATTCAACAAAGTGAAAACGACCGAGAAAAAGCATTTTATTTGTTCAGCCAGCTGGCTTTAAAATATAAAAGTAAATACTTTTTATTGTGTAAAATATGAGACATCTTTGCATTAAAAGATTTTCTGATAGAAATGACTAATTATTCTTAATTTCTTTTTCAGATTTTAACTTTTTTGGTGGGGTTGGTTTGGGCCACACCTGGTGACGCTCAGGGATTACTCCTGGCTATGTGTTCAGAAATCGCTCCTGGCAGTCTCGGGAACCATATGGAACTCCGGAGGATTGAACAAAAGTCCATCCTGGGTCAGCCACGTGTAAGGTAAACACCCTATCACTGTGCTATTGCTCTGGCCCCTATATTTATACTTTTTATTACTATTTGATTATGAGATGTTTTCTGAGTTGCATGGACTGTGTTTTTCATTGATTTGTTAATAGTTGATGTAAAATTGCCTAAACCCAGCTAAATGAAAACCATGAAAAAAGGGGAGAATGAAATATTCCAAAATCCTTGTCCTTAGCTCATTTTGTTTTTATATTTTTGAAAATTATGTGTAATCATATTTCAATTACAAATTGAAACATATCATACATATATTCTTTGGAAGGGGAGTAACTCCAAGGCATTGTTCAGGGGCCCAGGGGTCAGTCCCAGAAATATTTCATCAACAAAGTTGGCAATTTTATTCAAGTCTTTGCATGCAGTGTTACTCAGACCTTGTGGTGCTGGTGACCCCAGAATCCCCTATTTAGATGCTTTCAGGGTTCCACATTCAGTGGTGATCAAAGGCCTATTGGTCCTGGGTATTGAACTTTGGTCAGGTTTATGCAAGGCACATTCCACAACACTGTACTATCTCCCGGGTTCTTGTTTATGCATTTTATTATAGTAAATCCTTTGTTATGAATTAAATCATCAGTGTATCTAATTGTTGATCTTGAGTCTCATATTTTTTTAGGTAAGAGCATCCCCTGTATCACAAGTTACTAAAGCAACTTATAAAATGAGCCTTTCTCTATTTGGAGGCGAAGATCAATACCAACATTACAAAATAACACTAATCTTGAGAAAAACTGGCAGAAAATAAGAAGGCTATTTTTTAATCCTGATGAAAATTTTTGAGCTGTTTAGCATTTCAGTGCCAGTAATCATTAAGGCATATTTAAGTATATTTTATCCCACAGAGTATGCGCCAAATCTCATTTCTCAGCTGTTTTTCAATCAATTCCACTTGTAATATAGGCAACAAAATAACCTGAAAAAAAGTGAGACATTGAGTTAAATTGAATTCATGGAATCCAATGCTTTCTGAAAAAAAAAAAAAGCCTATTCCTTTTCATGTCTTTCTTTTGCTCACAGTTGAAAAGATACAGTATAAATTACCACAGAAATCTATAGAAATTTTTGTTAGCATAAAAACAGAGACAGATATCAAAATAAGGATAATTTTGATAAGGAGAAATTTAAGAGACTTAATCAGACCCTGCCTCAGCATGAATGTGTATTTGCACCATGATGCCACATCTTTGACCACTTGTGCTTGATTCTTTAGGAAATGATTTAGTGATGTCTACTTAACTTTAGCAAGTCAGCATTTTTCCATGGCAGGAAATAAGACTTAGAAAGTTATGGCATGTCACAGATATTTAGCACTTCTGGAAAGACCTTTACAGTCTATATTTTATATCTATATATTATTACATATAAAATATATTATTATATAATAAATATATATTTATGCAATGTTGGGGAATATTAAGATATTATATGCTGTATTTTCTAGATTATAAGACAACTGGGCTTATAAGACCTCCCCAACTTTTCCTGTTAAAATATAGGGTTTGGGCTATATTCGCCATATAAGACCCTCTCTTTTAATGAACACCAAATGAAAATTAAAAAATGTAAGAGAAAAAGAGTAGAACCCTCAAAAGTTAACAGTATATTTTAATTAAGCTAGACTCTGAAGTGCCAACAATCATTTTACATTTGTCATTTGTAGTGAGTGATTGTGATTTTTTAAATTGTGATTTACATTTAGAGCAGGGAGAGGGGGCTCCTCCAAGAGCAGCTAGCTGGGGTGCAATGGTTAATAAGAAGCTAGAGGGAGACAGAATTGCCTCCTCTGTGTCCCATAAAAGCTGAACAGAGGACTGAGCACAGGAAAGCCACATACCAGCGCTGATGCCCAGCAGCTAGATGGAATGCAACACTTGGTAACTCAGCTCCTCTGAGTGCCCTAAAAGATTAATCAGGACAAGCAGAGGACTGAGTGATGATGCCTGGCAGCTGGATGGGATGCGGTGGTAAGGCGGGGGGGCAAATCACTCATATCTGAATTTGGAGTAAGTTTCAGCATGCCTTATACCAGTGTATAAGAGGATCCTCG
Source organism: Suncus etruscus (assembly GCF_024139225.1). Classification (NCBI taxonomy): domain Eukaryota; kingdom Metazoa; phylum Chordata; class Mammalia; order Eulipotyphla; family Soricidae; genus Suncus; species Suncus etruscus. The sequence goes on from NC_064860.1 coordinate 19,497,158, forward strand.
ACTTTTAAGAAGTTTTTTATGGGTTAAAAAGTCATTTTATATGCTGGAAAATATGGTAATATATATTCTACTTGAATGGACAAAATATTTATTTTCCAGAGAAAAAATTACAATGTTTAAATAAAAGCAAAATATTTGTAATTTTGCTCTGATCACAACTCTTCTGCTTTTATTTTTATCATCTTTATGCATAATGTTAGAATATTAATAATCAATATATGTGAACATAAAATATTCATGCCACAGCTATGACTAGAAGGCTAGTTAATATTTGACTAAACAGAACCAGAAAATGAAAGAACATATTTTCTGTTTATTATTATAAGACTGAACTAATCATTAATTTAAAATTTCACAATCAATGTCACTGTTAATTAGAATTAATTGTAATTTACAATTTTCCAAAGAGTACCTTTAAAAAGGCATAATTTTAACCTTGAGTTATTTGCATTTTATTTAGGAAAGAGAAGTCTGACACTAAAATCTACAGTGTTTTTAATAAATGTAGACCCTAAATATTTAAATCTATTTACATATATGTTGGACGTGAATTGTTTATCCATATTTTGCTATTCATCTTCAATTAAAAATTAGCCAAAATACTACAATAGTATCTTTTACTCTAGGTAAGTATGAAGTTATTTCTGATAATTTTGAGTACTGTTTGGACACTTTGTATGAAGGTGGACTTTAGGGAAGTAAATTAAAAGACTAAGACCTTATAATAATGTTAAGGAAACTGATATAGAAATACCAAGCATACATGGGATAAACATTTTTTGTAAACACAGTAGTTTTCTGTGAACACATGTTGAATAACAACAAAGTTAAGTACAATTCACTTATATCTATAACAAGGGAAAGTAATAAAATATCCTTATACCTTTATTTTTAGCTCGAACTCCTAATAGTTATGCCCTACAACTTATAATAGCAGTTAATTGATTTGCAAGTGAAAAAATATTCATGAAAAAGTTGAGTGTTCCCAGCAGACAAAGCTGGGTAAACACTACAAGAAGTTGTGAATGGATCCTTGGTTTGGGTTTATGATCATCAAATGTGATAATGTCAATTCTCTGTAATCTAATGTGAAAATCTGTTACAGGAAGGTGGTATTTTTGCAGACACCTGTGATTTCGGGTGAGAGATTTGGTCATATCTGGGATTTGGAAAAAACTTTTTAGAGTACATAGTGGCAGAAACATTTTTTTTCTCCCAGCTAGACTGAGAATGATCTTTGCTACATTCTGCTGAGGAGTAGCCAATCATACCCAGTTGAATGGGCTAAGCCATTTGATTCTATTCTGATATGAATCTCTTCATTGCTATTACCAACCATGTACCTATTATACCCATGTGTATAGGATAAGCTTTCAGTTTAGATCTTCTACAGTTCCTATGTGCTAAGTTAATTATTCATTATAGAGTTGTATTAGGGAAGCTGTACTGAGGCACTATAACAGAGCAGAAAGTACTGGTTTTTATATTATACAAATATAAAAGAGTAGGGTGGCTGAGTTTTAGTATTTTTTCTTTCTTCTGTCAATATATAGACATCAATATGTACATATATGTACATAAATTAGTGTTGAAGCAAAGACTAGTCAAGCTGTTGTTGCCTTTGTTATCTAAAAAACAAATATAAAAATCATATGCAGCAGTGGGTAACATGTAGGTGAGGGTATTTACATAGAGATGGTAAAATAATAAAATGGTATTTACATAGAGATGTAAATGGTATTTACATCTATTCTGTGATAGAACTGCATTCTTATGTACAATTTATTTTATCTCAGATTAAATCAGAGAAAGATCACTCATTGTTTTATAAAATGATTGCCTTAGTCAAGTTACAACATGAGCACTGCTAATATATTTGCTGATATATTGTACTCTCCATATTCATTATATGTCCCCATTACACATATTTGTTTTTTTTTATATTACCATGTAGTATCTTATGACACTCATTGATCTTTGGATAGTTAGGTCATTGAGGAATCATTTTATTTAATAAATAGGCAAAAATACAACAGAGTTTATATATATATAATAGCAGAGTTTCTTTAAGAAGGCAGGGGCCTTGTCAGAAATACAAAATTTTAAACCTCTCCCCAGACCTACTAAACTGCATATTCTTGGTATATGACCCAAAAACCCATCAATCAAGTGTTTTATCAAGGTAATTCTATAGGATGCCAAACTTTGGGATTATTGTCAATAGTTCTCCAATTTTAATATTGACAAAAGTGTTTAGAAGAGCTTATTTTAAATGAACAAGGCAAAGCATTTCTAATCAAGGTTTCTGCAGGATTTGCTTTGCAAATAATTTAACAGATTCCCTTAAGGGAAAAAATAAGAGGACCAAAACAGTCACAAAAAGATTTGGGGCAAAGTAGTCACAAACTTATAGTACAGGAATACAGCACAATTAGTGGGGTTGAAGCCATTAATTCAATCCCTAGAATTGGTGGGTCTTTTTTTTTTTTTTGGTTTTTGGGCCACACCCGGTGACGCTCAGGGGTTACTCCTGGCTATGCGCTCTGAAGTCGCTCCTGGCTTGGGGGACCATATGGGATGCCGGGGGATCGAACCGTGGTCCGTCCAAGGCTAGCACAGGCAAGGCAGGCACTTTACCTCTAGCGCCACCGCCTGGCCCCGAATTGGTGGGTCTTGAACACCACACACCAACTCCATGTTCTCCACTGCTAAGCCTACACCACTGGACTAAGTTTAATTGGGTGTGGTGCTTAGTAAAATGATAAAAAAAAATAAAAAGAACGTTCTTAAATTAAAATACAGGATAGACAAAAAAGTGGAAAAGAGATTTTTATAGGCACCTTATATAAAACTATGTCCAATTGCATAATTAATATCTAAAAAAGTTCAACATTGTTAGTCATCAGTGAAATGCAGGTAAAACTATGTGATATGCCAGACACTACTGAAATATGGTCAAAATCCAAAAGATAAAATGACAATAGTTAATTTAAAATGTGGAACGACTGATAATAGACTCTTAAAATCTTGATTCTAATTCAGGAAACTATCCAATGTTAGAAATGCAAACACTGGATTACCATATTCAGATTATGGTGATTATTAATCACTATGTTAAAATTTAAAATATAACTAAAGTAAAAATGATCCATCCGTGATAAAATTAATAAATCTATTTTTTAAGTTAATTCACTCAAACATCACACTGACAAAAAAAAGAGCTATAGATCTAAGGGACAGTACAAATGTTTAGGCACTCTTTTAGCACATAACTGGTCCTAGTTTAATTCCAGCACAACAGATGGTTCCCAATGTACCCCCAGGAGTGGTCCCTGAACAAAGAGCCAGAAGTAAGCCATACCACTGTTGGGTGTGGTAGAAAGAAAGAAGAAAGGGGCCAGCGAGGTGGAGCTAGAGGTAAGGTGTCTGCCTTGCAAGCGCTAGCCAAGGAAGGACCATGGTTTGATCCCCCGGGGTCCCATATGGTCCCCCCAAGCCAGGGGCAATTTCTGAGCGCTTAGCCAGGAGTAACCCCTGAGCATCAAACGGGTGTGGCTCGAAAAACCAAAAAAAAGAAAGAAAGAAAGAAAGAAAGAAAGAAAGAAAGAAAGAAAGAAAGAAAGAAAGAAAGAAAGAAAGAAAGAAAGAAAGAAAGAAAGAAAGAAAGAGAGAGAGAGAGAGAGAGAAAGAAAGAAAGAAAGAAAGAAAGAAAGAAAGAAAGAAAGAAAGAAAGAAAGAAAGAAAGAAAGAAAGAAAGAAAGAAAGAAAGAAAGAAAGAAAGAAAGAAAGAAAGAAAGAAAGAAAGAAAGAAAGAAAGAAAGAAAGGAAGGAAGGAAGGAAGGAAGAAAGAAAGAAAAGAAAGGAAGGAAGGAAGGAAGGAAGGAAGGAAGGAAGGAAGGAAGGAAGGAAGGAAGGAAGAAAGAAAGAAAGAAAGAAAGAAAGAAAGAAAGAAAGAAAGAAAGAAAGAAAGAAAGAAAGAAAGAAAGAAAGAAAGAAAGAAAGAAAGAAAGAAAGAAAGAAAGAAAGAAAAGAAGAAAAAGAAAGAAACAAGAAAGAAACAAGGAAGGAAGGAAGGAAGGAAGGAAGGAAGGAAGGAAGGAAGGAAGGAAGGAAGGAAGGAAGGAAGGAAGGAAGGAAGGAAGGAAGACAGCAGCATAGAAAGAACAGGTAAGTAATCAGCCTTCTACTACAAAGACCCATAATAAGCCTTTAGGGATTTTATACAGGATTACCGGTAAAGGATACCATGGGAAACCACTGACTCCAACAGAAGTATTCCATAAAAATAATTTTTAATGCCTTAATCTTTCTATACTTAAAATAACCTCTCAGATTTTCTGTTCACAGGCGTTCTCGGATACAAAGGGTGGACAAACTAAGATTGCATCTCGGGGCTCAATCACACGAGATACCATACCCAGCTTGCACTACGAGAATGCCCCGATAAAACTCTTTAGCATACCCTTTATCTCTAGGTAATACCTTCATTTAGGGCTTGAAGCACGTGACCACCCAGACCACAGAAGCAGCAACTGTGGCCTATAGACTTATACTACAGGCCCTACTCATCGAACACATTCAAACAAACTAGCATTCCCTCTCTCTTTTCTCTACTCTTCTCACTGCTGTTTTTTTCTTTTTCTTTTTTCTTTTTCTCTCCTTTTCTTTTTAATTTATTTTCTCTTTTCTTTCCTGCCCCTTCCATATACTTTCCCCTTTCACCCCTTTGAAAATTCGACTATTCTTTTACCCCGCAATCCCATCCAGATTCCCCACATTAAAACTCTTTACCCTCAGTTCCTATTCCATTAGGCATCAAGAATGACCTCCTATCCCAGCACATATTTTTTATTTCTATTTTTATCTTTCTTGGGTGTGTGACCTGTTTTTGTTTTCTTCTCTCTCCACCCTCAAATGCACTGGCAAAATAATGTAGTAACATTTCTCCCTGCAAAGGCACATTAAAAAAAGGGGAAATCTTACGTATAAAAACGAGCTCTTATTTATTAGGGATAAGAACTCATACTTGTTTACAATACAGGGGTATCTCCCACCTTGAAAATATGTCACGTGGACCCACCTTAGACCCCAGGTGATTAGACACCAACTGTCCAGCCTTGAACCCTGGACCAGAGATATAGAAATGTCACACTTCTTCACAATAGCCACAGGAAACAAATCCCAACCGGGACATCCTTAATAGTGCTCGGACACCAACAAGTGCCAGCCCTAACATGATACCCTGACAACGAGGAAAATGGGAACAACTTGACCTAACAGCAAGTTATTCTACCTCACCAGCTAATGATAAGACAAAATCAGAAGACTTGTCACCCTTTGGTCTATCCAAATGCCAAATCGCAATTTACAGATGACTGGCTGACAGAACCATGGCCAGACTGTATATATCCTGGGACCAATAAAAATGCCCTAGTCTAGGGTGTGAGCAACGACCTGCATAATAACTATGATTCCTAGTTCCAGAGGTCTGTCTGAGACTATTGCAACGGAAGGGGACCTCTGGAAACATAACAGAAGACGCTATCCCAGGCCCATCCTAGGATCAGCGCAAAGACCAGGATCGCCAACCACAGAAGACGGATTAAAATGACACTGAGGGAACAGAACTTCTAGACCCACAAAGAAAGACATAATTATTAGTTCAACTCCTTGTCTCGCGCAGATACTGAGAACTCTAGATACAGAGGTCTGATGTTATCACCCAGGACAGAACAGAAGTCTTCCATACACCACAAAAGCACAAAGGGGAGAGTAAATGTACCTGAAAGGAGTCTATAGTTAATCCCCATGGCAATATACTTCAAGGTGGAGAAACACTGTATCTCTTAGGCAAAAGAAATTCCTTTTCGAATGACCCCAATATTTACTGTGCATCTGTAGGAGGGGGAAAAAAGCACAAAACAAGTTTTTATTATTATTTACTTATCTATTTTTTGTTGATTTCATTGTTTTGGTTTGTGGTTTGGCTTTTGAAGTGAATGTCTCCATTTATATTTATTTATTTATTTTCTTTTTTTCTTTTCTTATGTGCTCTGCCACATTTTATCTCAATACCATGGCTTTTATATGGTGCTTACACTTGTTTTTTTGTTTTGTTTTGTTTCTTTGTTTTTTTTTTTTTGGAATGCACACTGGACATTTTTATTTGACAGTTCTTTATGTACTGTTGTGGTGTTTCACCTTCTTTTTCCTCTTTGTCTCTCAAACCAAGGATGAAAGCCTCTAGAAGGACACCACCCATTTCTGGAGTACCTGATTCTTTTTTTCTTTTTTTTTCTCTAGGTTATTACTTTTCTCTTCTTCAAACAAAACCACATAACTTGAACTATCTAGTCCCGCCTCCCAATTGTGGGGGGGGGAATAGGGGAGGTACCAAGACCAAATAGGTGTAAGACCACTAAGTAGTAAGCTAAACACAGAGGGGACCACTTATTCTAGCAGCCCCGGGGGTAAGGGAAGAGGATATGAGAAGAAGGACGGGAACGGAGGTGGAGGGAGGACAATTCGTTGATGGGAATTCCCCTGATTTTATGTTAATATGTACCTAAAATATTATTATCAATGATATGTAAGCCACTATAATTAAAATAAAAATTATATTAAGAAAGAAAGAAAGAAAGAAAGAGGACCCGGAGAGATAGCACAGCGGCGTTTGCCTTGCAAGCAGCTGATCCAGGACCAAAGGTGGTTGGTTCGAATCCCGGTGTTCCATATGGTCCCCCGTGCCTGCCAGGAGTTATTTCTGAGCAGACAGCCAGGAGTAACCCCTGAGCACTGCCGGATGTGGCCCAAAAACCAAAAAAAAAAAAAAAGAAAGAAAGAAAGAAAGAAAGAAAGAAAGAAAGAAAGAAAGAAAGAAAGAAAGAAAGAAAGAAAGAAAGAAAGAAAGAAAGAAAGAAAGAAAGAAAGAAAGAAAGAAAGAAAGAAAGAAAGAAAGAAAGAAAGAAAGAAAGAAAGAAAGAAAGAAAGAAAGAAAGAAAGAAAGAAAGAAAGAAAGAAAGAAAGAAAGAAAGAGAAAGAAAGAAAGAAAGAAAGAAAGAAAGAAAGAAAGAAAGAAAGAAAGAAAGAAAGAAAGAAAGAAAGAAAGAAAGAAAGAAAGAAAGAAAGAAAGAGAAAGAAGAGGAAAGAAAGAAAAGAAAAAAAGAAGAAAGAAAGAAAGAAAGAAAGAAAGAAAGAAAGAAAGAAAGAAAGAAAGAAAGAAAGAAAGAAAGAAAGAAAGAAAGAAAGAAAGAAAGAAAGAAAGAAAAAGAAGAGGAAAGAAAGAAAAGAAAAAAGAAGAAAGAAAGAAAGAAAGAAAGAAAGAAAGAAAGAAAGAAAGAAAGAAAGAAAGAAAGAAAGAAAGAAAGAAAGGAAGAAAGAAAGAAAGAAAGAAAGAAAGAAAGAAAGAAAGAAAGAAAGAAAGAAAGAAAGAAAGAAAGAAAGAAAGAAAGAAAGAAAGAAAGGAAGAAAGAAAAAGGAAGGAAGAAAAGAAAGAAAGAAGAAAGAAGGAGAGAAAGAAAGAAAGAAGGAAGAAAGAAAGAAAGAAAGAAAGAAAGAGAAAGAAAGAAAGAAAGAAAGAAAGAAAGAAAGAAAGAAAGAAAGAAAGAAAGAAAGAAAGAAAGAAAAAGAAAGAAAGAAAGAAAAAGGAAGGAAGGAAGAGAAAGAAAGAAAGAAAGAAAGAAAGAAAGAAAGAAAGAAAGAAAGAAAGAAAGAAAGAAAGAAAGAAAGAAAGAAAGAAAGAAAGAAAGAAAGAAAGAAAGAAAGAAAGAAAGAAAGAAAGAAAGAAAAAAAGAAAAAGGCAAGAGAAAGAACGTAAGAAAAAAGGAAAGGAAATAAGGAAAGAAGAAAAAGAGAAAATGGAGGAAAATGGACTGGCGGGAGGAAGGAAGGAAAGAAGAAAGAAGGAATGGAGGAAGGAAGAACTATAGTTACACACAAAAATATGAAAAATTTCATAATCATGTTGTTGAATTAAGATTTTAAAAAGTTCACAGAAGTATTATTCCACATTCAGAAACAGAGTAAAAAATCTCCATAAAAATGAAGTTTGTAGTGTGTGGTTTAAGTGTGGGTAGGAAGAGTGGCAGAAGGAAACCATTTTCTGCAAGGATCTATTACTGTTCTGATTTTTGTCTGGTTACTGGTTACATGGGAGTGTTCAATGTGTAAAATGTTATCACCTAGATAATGATGATAGGTTCCCTTTCCTGCTTGTAGGTTATGCTTCAATAGCAAGCAAAAGGTTTCTTAAAATTTCACTGCATACAGTGATATCTTCCTTTTAAACAACCAATCAGAAGGTGGGATGAACTGTGGGCAGATGAAATGAAGTCTCAAAAGAAGTGAGGTTTGCCATTTACTTTCAGTGTGGGAGAAACATGGCCATTTTTCCAATGCAGAGCAGGGAAGAGATACATACAGATGTTAGAAGGCACAGAGATGGATTAGAATTTATAGAACTGGATAATGTTTATATAAGATGGAGCGTACCAATGTCAGGTAGCTTGTAGAGAACCTTTAGAGAAATAACTGTCCCAGAGGTAGTTGTAAAAAATAAAGTTAGAATAAGAGTTACTCTTAGAGCTGAGAGAGGAAGGGTCTGGCTAGGTGAGATAGAAATTGCTTTACAGAAAGAGTATTTGGCAAGTGGTTGACTTTTTTCCCTCACTAACACCTATCCATCAATCAAATTTAGTCTATTTCTCAGACTCATTGGTTCCTTTTCTGAAAATCAGGTATTAGTTCTCAGTCCTCTTTTCTGTCAACTGAGCTTGTCACCATATAATATATTTTTATATATTTTATTTATAATTTATAATATATTTTTATTTATTTTATATTTTAATAATATTTTTACATCTGGGCATTGCTGGCAAAGATAACATAAAAATTCAATCCGAATTCTCTAATCTTACACCTGTGTGAACTTGGTAAATGCCTTGTGAAGTCTAACAGTCATATTATGCTCAAATAATTCAAAACTGAGCATCTGGCCTTTTACTTCATATCATTTTTAACAACTTCACCTCCATAACAGTGGACATCCAAACGTTATTTTGAGGGAGAGCATTTTTTACTCTTTCTTATTTTATTATCCTTTCACTTCTGTCTTTCAAACTAAATTCAAAAACCCCATTGTTTCTCACCTTAATTATCCCATTCTCCATCAAACTACCAGAACTACCACTATCTTGCTCATGTTACTATATAATCTCTTAACTGATCTTGCTGATCCCAAACACATGCACACACCACTTAGTTCTCACCATAACACCAGAATAGACCTTTTCAACTATGAATGATATCATTTCTTTATAGTCAAAATCTCACAGTGATTCTCCAGAAAAAGCAGAGTAAAAATCCAGAGTCTTTAGTTTAACTACTCTTGGCCCACCTGTCTTCTGGTGTTTCTGGACTTAATTAACATCATCAGGTTTATGTCTTAATTAGCATCTGGTAGAGAAAATTCTTAAGAGTGAACACACTTCATGTCTGCTGCCCTGACTGCCTATGGCAGTTTCCTAGAAGTCTTTGTTTAAATATCACGTTGACCATCTGCATTATGAAATTATAGTTCGCACACAACTCTGGATCCTCCAACCTTGCATTTCAAAAAACCTTTGCGCAAATCTCTTCTTAACTTAATTAATACTGCTGCTTTTGCTCAGTGTGGACCCCCCTCGACCATCTAAACTATATTTTTTATGATTTGGGGAAGATTTTTAATTTGTTTGTTTGACTATCTAAATATCTGGCACATTATAGTGGTTCAATACAACAGTAAAATATATCTCTATGTTTGCTTTATTTTTGCTGTTTGTTTGTTTGCTTTGGTGTCACACCAAATGTTCAGGGGTTACTTCAGGATCTGCACTCCAAAATTAGTCCTGGTAGGTTTGGGGGATCATATGGGATGCTTGGAATTGAACCACGGTCTTTGCATGCACTGCGAATGCTCTACCCATTGTGCTATCACTCCAGCTCTTTTATGTTTGCTTATCAAGCGTTTTTAACCAACTCTATTTCACACAGGATAAAACTTCAGAGCCTAGGTTTTGTGCATTAAGGGAACTCACATGCCTAAAATATGCTTGCCATATTCTAGTTACTTTTATGGAGTAAGGAGTGTTGAGCCATTAATTATAGGTAATTATTTGTGGTAACACAAATAGTCACAAAAGTTTACTAGAATAGTCTCTGAATCTACTGTAGTTGAATGTGTGGAGAAAAGAATCAAAATAATAGACAAGATGCAGGAGCAATAGTATAAGTAAGTAGAGCAGGCAACCAGCCTAGATTAGATCTCTGTGTTCTTGTGGTCATATGATTGCTTGAACCCTTTCAGGAGTGATACCTGAGTGCAGAGCCAGGAGTAAGACCTGAGCATTGTCATGTGTGGGTCCTCCTCCTCCAACAGATAACCCCCAAAACCCAAATAGTAGATGAGTTTAGGGGCAAATCAAGAGAACAATCTAAAATATATATATTAAACTGGGAGAATGTAAAATTTCCAGATTTTGTTTTGGATTGAAAATGGGGAAATCTTGGTGATGTTTGTGCAAGATCAGGTTTAACTACTAAGAATTCTGTCATCTAAGAGAAAATGTTACTGTTGACATTTCCTTCCATGTTAAAGTCCTTCCTTGAGGCACTCTTTATTCTATTCGATATGTACCCCTTCTTTCTGAACAATAGAAGATTTCCTTAATAATCATGATGAAAAGAATAATTCCAATGACTCTTCTTATAGCTAGGACATCTTCCTCTACCAATGTCTACATGATCTGTGGATTTGACTTTATTAAGGACATGTTTCTCAAAATAAGTACAGCCCAAACCAAGCATTTGTTTTATCTCCTGCTCATCAACTCATCCTTTAGGTCTCAGTCTAAAAATGCATTGCACAGGGATGGAGAGATAGCACAGTGGTTTGGTAGGGCGTTTGCCTTGCATGCAGCTGACCTGGGATGGACCTGGGATTGATTCCTGGCATCCCATATGGTCCCCAGAGCCTGCCAGGAGCAATATCTGAGAGCAGAACTAGGAACATCCCTCGAGTACAGCTGGGTATGGCCCCCAAACAAACAAAAAACAAACCAGAAGTAAATAAATAAAATTGTGTTGCACAAGGAAGTCAACTCAGTTCTTCAGTATGTACTAAGTTCTCTGTGAGCCTTTTCTATAACCCCTGATTGTTGATCACTATCTGGTTGACATTGTTTTGTCTGATTACTTCCTATAATTAGAATGGAGAATATTTGAATGCACCCACAGGACTCTAGAACATTTATACTTATAGGTATTTGTAAAAGATCACCCAGGAAAAGGAAACTTTGTCTCAAATGACACCAAATTTCCCAGAAATATTATTAGTTTATTGCACTCATAGAAGCAGGAGAAAATAATCTTAAAATATATATATAGTGCAGGGAATAGACACATTAAAATGAACATTTTGTGACTTTGTTAAGCAGTTTTATATGCTCATTCTGTGTTAGTTTAACATAACTAGTACATTTTAAAAAGTCTTCACTTTGGCTGGGGATACAGAACAGCGGGTAGGGCACTTGCATACTGAGCCAGCTTCAGTTCAATTCTCAGCACCTCATATGGTCCCTGGAGCACAACCAAGAGAGATCCCTCAGTACAAAGCTAGTAAAGTAAATTGTTCACCCTCTGGAGCATCATGTAGTTTATATAAAAACTGCATTAAAAGAGATTTTAGTAATGCAAATTTGGAAAACCCAGAACCAAAAAAAAAAAAAAAAAGCAATTCCAAGAATATTCCACACTTCTGGAACACTTGTTTGTATAGAGCCAGGTGTTGATAACAGCTTAATAGATGAGACAGCTACAGGAGAACCCAGCACACGCGGTATGGATTAAGACCTGATTTGGGGATGTGGAGGGAATTTCTCTCTCTCTCTCTCTTTTTTTGAAATGTGAGATCTAACATAATTTGGTTTTTCACCTCTTGCCACTGTTCTCACTCCACACTTGCCATTTTACTTATGATTATTGAGATGACCCCAACTGCTTTTTGGTTGGGAGGTGCAAGGTCAGTGTCCCTGCCACCAACCCCCTACCCCATTTCCCTGTGTACCTACCTCCAACGAGTCTTTGTACTCTTCTTGCTGGTCCCTGCACCTTCGCGTAATTATAAATGTCTGTTTTCAGTCACTTCAAAGCTTTCCCAGCACTGGGGGTCCTTCTTCCTTGTCAGGAGGTCCCGCTTTGAAGTTTGTCATGCCATTTATTGATTTCACCCCTTTAAAGATGTTCAGATTAGGAAATGCTTTACCCCTTTGAAAAAGCGCATATTTTCATGACGAAGGGTTAATCCTTTGAAGATATTTACATTTTATCGCAGTGTCCTTCTATGAAGAAATGTATCATGGGGCACGCCACAGGCTTTATTGCTTGGTCCCTTTTCTCTGATGGAGACTTTACCATCAAGACTTTCAGTTTTGTGTGTTAGTTTTTATATTATGCCGTTGTCTCCTGTGTTATACAATGCCAAGGGAAGTCCATGAATGTGCTGAAATGAAAGCAATGCTCATAGTTTGGAAATGCCTTTATTCTCCTGATTTATAAAAGTCTACTAGAAGTTGGGACACTATGAATGTTGGGACATTTTTATAAAGTTTGCAGAACCTCAGATTATCTGCAGGGTCCTACAGAAACTATCCAACTGCCAGAGAGGGTTAGCTTGGATTATCAGTGCTGTGTGACACATAAAATGAATATCTTGTGCATTATTTTTCTTCATAGATAGGTACTGAAGCCTCAGTTTCCAGATCTCCTGTAGAGGAGAATCAGAATGCCATGAGGATTAAATTAAAATGCCTCACTGAAGGATACCTACACATAGTAAGTTAGCTATGCCTGGGGCAATTAAATGGCCCAGTCCAATTAATTTAGTACTGGATAACAGTATAGTAAGTGTTTTAGATATCAGCTTCAGGACTCTCCCTGCTGCTCTAAAGAACATCACCTTCACCTCTAATTAGCTGATTCCAGCAATTCCGTCACTGGGAATTTCTGTCATTTAGCTCATGACTTTGATTACTGTTAGAAGGAGGAACTATGGGGAGAAGTAATGCTTTCCATCCTGAGAGTAAAAGATGATTCTGGAAGAATATTGCGGTGCGGATATCCCAGTGAGGAGAAAATCAGAAAGCTGTGTTCAAGAGTAGGAAATCTTTATCCCTTTAAAAAATAGAGAAATTGAGAAATGATACAGGGTAAAAGAGGATCTAAGACTGGGCTCCACACATTTCTTTCAAAAATTAAAAATAAACAGCCTGCAAACACACATATAATACTAGACAGGAACCTAACTTTTAACTAAATATAATGGTGGCAAACTAAATTAAAGGTTCTAAATCAAAAGCACTACACAGAGTTAGGAAAGTAAATAAACTGGAATGAGTTTGATATTTAGAAAGTTTTGTAAACTCAACTTAAATGTAGTCTAATAGCTAACCAGGAATCAATTTTGACCTCTATATGTATAAAATAAATAAAGAGGTACTATTTAATTTCTGTTTAGAAAGAATAAGATTATAATCATAAAGCCAAGAAAACATTTTCATTTTCCTTGGTGTCAGATATTAAATTTAATTTCTCTAGTGCTCAAAATGTATTGCATCATTCAGAGATTTAATCATTCATTTATTTCATATTTATATAGTAGCAGTACAAATGGCCAATAAACATATGAAGAGATGTTTTTGCTTTAGTATTCATGAGCAGAGAGTAAATGAAATAACACTAAGGTTCATATATTTTCCATTGGGTATTTAATAATCTTGAGTTATGTTAGGAATTGGGGAATTTTTATTATATTTTGCTTCTGTAGTATAATCAATATAGATTTTTTTTTTCTTTTTTGGGTCACACCCGGCAGCGCTCAGAGGTTACTCCTGGCTCTATGCTCAGAAATCACTCCTGGCAGGCACAGAGGACCATATAGGATGTTGAGATTCGAACCACCGCCCTTCTGCATGAAAACACCTTACCTCCATGCTATCTCTCCAGCTGCATCAATATGGATTTTTATTTTTGTTTTTTAAATGTTTTAAAATGTCTTTCTTTTTTAATTTTTTTTATTTTTAGACCCCACCAATGGCACTCAGGGATTACTCCTGGCTCTAAACTCAGAAATTGCTCCCGGGAGGTTCAGGGAACCACTTGGGATGTTGGGGATCAAACTCTTTTTGGCAGCATGTAAGGCAAACAACCTACCTATTGTGCTATTGCTCTGGCCCCCATGATTTAGATTTTTAGAGCAATTAGGAAACATCTATAAAATCTTAATGTACATAACATTTAATCTACTCAAAATTTTCATTCAGCTTCATGATGATGAGGAAGGGGCCAGAGAAATAGTAGAGGAACTAATGACTCAGTTCAATCTCCAGTACCACTTATGATCTCCCTGAATACTCTAAAGTATTGATTACAGAACACAGAGCCCTTAATAGTCCCTGAGCACTGCTGAGGGTATAGTCCAAATCCCATCTCAAAAATGTAATTTAGAGTATATGACAACAGTTAAGATAACTCATAAAAGCAAAAAAGAAAAAAGAGAGTAAATAAAGAAAATTAATTGAGATATCTGAATATCCATTAGTAAAATATATTTTATGAATTATAGTTCATGTAGTACACAAAAAACTATGTAACAGCCAAGCAAAACAACTTTAGCATATGTTTTTACTTAGAGGAAAAATGTAATCATGTGAAATGTGAAAAAACAAGTTGAAAATTAATATACACTCAATAATATAAATCATATAAAATGCATACAATACAAATATATCTTTATTTGTGTGTATAAAATTGGTAACAACTTTTACTTCTGTTCTAGGGCTACTTTAGGAGTGTTTCTCAAGAATTCAAAGGGGCTCAATATTAATACTTGTTAAGAAATAATTACTTCAAAAAGATAGAAAATTAAATATATATATTGCAAATCATCCTCTAAATAAGTGGCACTAAATTCTGTTCCATAAATATTGTACTTGTTAGTAATGAAATGTAAATTTTATTTTCGGTGAATTGTTCACTTGTCAAAAAGTCAACAGTATAGTTTGTCATTTGTTTTCTTGGAGCACAAAATTTATCTATTGATATATTTAAGTTTTGGAGTTGGGTGCATCAAGATATCACAAATTATTATCAGAAAAGCCTTCCAGAGAGGGGAGGAAAAAAAGAAAAGCCTTCCAATCAAGGTATTTGCTATGGTGAATATAAAAGTATATAGTCAATAAACATGAAGATCAATACTAATCATTAATGTTTAATACCCAATGTCCCAAATAGGCCTACTCCAGAGTTGTCTAAAGTGCTAAGGATATTAAAGAAAAATCATGAAGCCCATCTTTGTAGATGAACATCCCCATTCTATTACACTTGCTTAAAAGGAAATTCTAAAATATATATATTCTGAGTTGTTGTGTTACAACAAAATCTCTAGTTTTTCAAAGATATTTCATGTCTAAAAGCTCCCCTGCCCCTTTAAAATTCTTTAATTTTTAATAAGAAAGATTTACTTCTACTTTGAAAGAAACTCAAGTTTTGACACAGTTTCACTATAAAATCAACCTTGAAGTTCAAGTTGATTTTGAACATAGTACAATATTTCTTTTCTGAAGTCTGAGATTATAAAAATATATGAGTATACTTTGTTCATAAAAAGAACAAGCTAGATATTGATGTGTTTGTCCTTAATATTTATTATAGATTATGTGCCAATTTTACTAGGGGATAAGTTTCTTCCAAACTCTTTTGCTTATGGCATCTGTAAAATTTTTCTTTAGATTTTGATTTATTTCTAATGATCTGAGTCTTGGCATAGTTAACAAACTCACCAAGTTGATATCCAGATTTCTTGTTAATTAATTTTAGTTTTTTTTTTGGCCAGCATTGGGCTGAAATCTTTGTAGATAAATGGTATTGTATTCAATATATTTATTAGTTTATATTAGCAAGGCAGCCCACCAATAATAATAGTTCCTTCTTTAAGTTATGAACACACTTTTTCAGTGAATATGTGCATTGAATATAAAATAATGCAGTACTTGTGAACTTTATTGGCCTCTAGACAATCCTTCATTGTTTTATAAAATTATTTGACACCAAGAAAAACATTAAGATATAGTATTCGAAGGAAAGCCTAGATTTATCATGACCATTTCAGCTATGAGCATGAATGCAATACCAGTGAATTAAATTGTCCAAAATAAAATGCTCCATTAATAATTTGAAGGAAAACAAATGAAAATGTCATAGAACACATGTCTATATATTTTTGCCTTACTAATAATATTTTAAGATCTTGGCTTGCATAAAATATTCACATTTATGAGTTTTTCTTCATTTAAGAACAGTGATGGTGACTTTAGAATTCTAAAGCAACATGTAGTCAGGTAAGTGTTGGTGACTTACCTTTATTTTTGCTCATGTAATAACAAGAAAAAAGTTTTTATACATGCTATAGGCCCCCTCCAGACTTGTTAAACACTCTAAACTGCAAAATGTAAAACTAATAATAAAATTAAAATAAAATATGAAAAGTGTCAGATCTTATCCCATTAGTATATCTTGAGCGCAGAGTCTGTATCCACTGCTGTCATAACCATGGATGAATATTATAGGGGTCACTGTTTACCCTAATTTTCAAAGATAATAATAACAAGGAAGCTCTGGAAAGTGCCCGACACTTGCTCAAGAATGAAATAAGCAGCAAGTAGATTATAGGAATATGTAAATTTAAAAGAATTGGTCTTTAGAAGATTTTCGACAAGAGTTAACATCTGAATAAAACTTTTAAGTATCAACATAAATTAACAGTCTGGATTCCATATATTTTAGCATGAATGATAGAAAAGGCTTAAGTAGGTGCAGGGTTGAGAATAGAGTTTAAGAAAATGCCAAATGTCACCAAAGGCATCATGAGTTAAGTGCCTGAATACTTCACCAACAAAATCAGACTATAAACAATGGACTTTCTGAGACATTAGTTATAGCTGGTATTAATAGTCTTATCCTGGGGAGAATCAATTATTTTATTTGCTCAGGGCAAAAGAAAATAAAAAAATATGTCTGCCTTCACATGTTATAGCCAAATTTTGCCGATTATTAGCTTACACCACCATTAAAAGTATGATGTTTCACTTACTTTTATATGTACAGTACACTCACCACCTAGTTTCCATTACCATTTCACTGTCAAAATGATTCTTTTACCAATTCCTTCTCCCTTTCTTCCCCTTTCTCTTTGTTTTATTGTCTTAGAATTTTTACTTGTTTTTAACCATTAATTTCCTTTGACTTTTTTTTATTTCACAAAAGTGAAAAATCTGGTAATTGTCTTTTACGTATAAGCACATAGTTCTTGATTGCTGTTTTGAAAAGTTACTATAATGACTGCAAAGTATGCCTAGAACTTTCTCTATAGCATAGCCCTACTTAGGGAAAAACAGTACAGCTCCTGATTTTTAAAAAATATCTTTATTTAAGCAACATGGTTACAAACATATGGGTAGTTGGGTTTCAGTCATAAAAAGTACACCCCATTTTACCAGTGCAACATTCCCACCACCATGCTCCTATCTCCCTCCTCTCCAACCACATGCTTGTCTTCAAGACAGGTATTCTATTACTCTCACTACCATTGTCAGATAGTTATGGTGTAGTTATTTCTCTGACTGCATTTATTACTCTTATGATAAACTTCATATCCTGGGATGATTCTTTCAATCC
Organism: Suncus etruscus; assembly: GCF_024139225.1. Lineage (NCBI taxonomy): Eukaryota > Metazoa > Chordata > Mammalia > Eulipotyphla > Soricidae > Suncus > Suncus etruscus. The sequence continues at coordinate 19,514,927 of NC_064860.1, forward strand.
TCATCTCTATTGTCTCTGAGTATTATTACCATACTAACTTTTATTTTTCTTAAATCCCACAGATGAGTGAGACTATTCTGCATCTATCTCCCTCTGACTCATTTCACTCAGCATAATAGTTACCATGTCCATCCATGAATAGGAAAATGTCATGACTTCATTTTTCCCACATAGTATTAGCCTCTTATCTGTTGTCAGGCATCAGAGTTGTTTCTAGATTATGGCTACTATAAAGAGCTGCTATGAACATAGGCCTGCAGAGAACATTTTTTGTATTGTATTTTTGTGTTTATAGGGTATATTTCTAGGAGCAGTATTGCTGGATCATATGGAAGTTGAATTACCAGTGTTTTGAGGAATTTCTATATTGTTTTCCAGAAAGATTTGATTAAATGGTATTTCCACCAGCAGTGAATGAGAGTTCATTTCTTTCCACATTCCCCCCGCCAGCACTGATTGTTATTGTTCTTTTTAATGTGTGTCAGTCTCTCTGGTGTAATATGGTACCTCATTGTTGTTTTGATTTGAATCTCCCTGATTATTAGTGATGTGGAGCATTATTTTATGTGCCTTTTGGTCATCTGTATTTCTTCTTTGTGGAAGTGTCTGTTCATTTATCTCCCCATTTTTTGATGGGATTGGATTTTTTTCTTGTTAAGTTCTGTCTGTAACCTGTATATCTTAGATGTTAGCCCCTTATCTGATGGGTATTGGGTGCATAGTTTCTTCGATATTTTGGGTAACCTTTATATTCTAGTCACTGTTTCCTCTGAAAAGCAGAAGCTTTTCAGCATTAATGTAGTTTCTTTTTTTATTTCTATTTGTTTGAAAAGTGTTGTTCCTCCTTGGAGATGCCTTTAGTCTCAATGTCATAGAGTGTTTTATCCAAGTGTTCTATATACCTTATGGTTCCATGTTTAATATCAAGGTCTTTCATATATTTTGATTTATCTTTTGTGCATGGTGTTAGATGGAAGTCCAAGTTTGCTTTTTCCTATGTTACTGACCAGTTATCTTAAGACCACTTGGTGAAAAGACTTTCCTTCCTACATTTTTGTGTTTCTTGCCCTTTTATCAAAGATTAATTAATTGTGTGCCTGGAAAACATTCTCTATAGCACAAGTCTATTCCATTGATCTGAGTGTCTGTCTTTATTCAAATTCCACACTCTTTTAATTGCCACCACCAATGACTCCCCCATCCTCCCCTGCTTCTGCCTGTATTGCTACAGGCATTGTAGTCCTCTCATTCTCCAACATTGTCATGCTAGTTGTTAGTGTAGTTATTTCCCTAACAGTGTTCATCACTCTTTGTGGTGAGCTTCAAACCATAATACAATTTAAAGTTAGGAAAAGTGATGCCTCCCAACTTCTTTTTCCTAAGTGTTACTTTAGCGATTTGTGGGCATATATTGTTCCAAGTGAATTTCAGGAGGGTTTGGTCCTCTTCTTTGAAGAACATCATGGGTGTTCTTATAGGAATGTATTAAATCTGTACAATGCTCTGGGGAGCATTGTCATTTTAATTATATTAATTCTACCAATCCATTTCCTCTGTCCTCTTTTATTTCTTGAAGCAGTGTTTTGTGGTTTTCTTTATATTAGTCCTTCACCTCTTTAGTTAAATTGACTTCGAGGTATTTGGATTTGTGTGGCACTAATGTAAATGGGAATATTTTCTTACTGACCATTTCTTCTTTATCATTATTTGTGTATAAGATCTCTGTATTTACTATTTCTTATCTCTGCTTCTACTTGTTTGGACAATGGTGTTTCCAATTTGAAGAAATCTTTAGTCTCAATGTCATGGAGTGTTTTGCAATAATTTTCTCTTATATACTTTATACTTTACTTAATATGGTGTGTACATTGCTTGACTTATGTATACTAAACCATCCTTGCATCTCTGGAATAAATACTACTTGGTTATTGTATATAATAAGACATATATCATGTCTCTTCTTGATGACATGTTGGATCCTGTTGGTAGTATTTTCTTGAGGATCTTTACATATGTGTTCATCAAAGATATTTGTCTGTAATTCCTTTTTGCAGAAATTCTGCATATGGTATCTAGTTGACGTTATCTTTATAAAAACTATTTGGAAGTATCTCCATTTCTATAATTTCCTGGAAGAGCCTGAAATGGTAGTCCTTACTTGATTTTATGGAGATATGTTTTATGGCCTAGCATGTGGTCTACCTTGGAGAATGACCCATGTACATTGGAGAATAATTTGTACCTAGTTTACTGGGGATGAAGAGCCCTACTAAGCCATCTCTTCCATTTCTTTCTTTATTTTTTATATAAATATTTACTTAAGCACTGTGATTACAAGCATGTTCATATTTGGGGTTCAGTCATAAACTGAACACTCCCCCTTAACCAGTTCAACAGTCCTACCACCAATGACCCCCTCCTCTGCTGCCCCTGCCTATATTGCAACAGGCATTCTACTTCTCTCTTTCTCCAACATTGTCATGCTTGTTGTTAGTATAGTTATTTCCCTAACAGCATTCACGACTCTTTGTGGTGAGCTTCAAACCATGAGCCAGTCCTTCCGGACCTTCCAGCCCTTAACTCTATAGTTTCTGGGCTTTATTACAGCAATGTCTCTAAATTTTCTTAGAACCCATATATAAGTGATACTATTTCCCCAGCCTTAAATTGTATGATAAATCAGTAGTCATTAAAACAGCATGGTATTGGAATAAAGACAGACTTAATATCAGTGGAATAGACTTAAATATTCTGAAACTGACCCCTAGATATACATTATCTTTTATAATTGGGGAAGAAATACAAAGTGGAACAAGGAAAGTCTATATAACAAGTGGTATTAGAAAAACTGGTCAGTAACATGTAAAAATGTGAACTCAAACCTCTCTTTAACACTATGCATGAAAAATCAAATTAAAGTGGATTAAAAACCTGGATATCAGACCATAAACCATAGGTACATAAAGGAAAACAAAGGCAGAACACTCCATAACATTGCAACTACAGGCATCTTTAAGGATGAAATACCACTGTCTAAGCAAGTGGAAACAAAAATAAAAAAAATAGTGCTACATTAAACTGAGAAGCTTCTGCATTTGAAAGGAAACAGTGACTAGAATAAATAGCTTATCCATAGAATGGGAGATACTATTCACCCAGTACCCATCACATTAAGGATCAATATCTAAGATATACAAAGTACTGATAGAACTTAGTAAGAAAAATATATCTATCTCATACAAAAATGGAGAGAAGATAAACAGAGACATTCCTCAAAGAAGTACAAATGACCAAAAGGCACATAAAATTTTTCCATATCATTAATCATCTTGGAGATACAAATAAAAACAACAATGAGATATCATCTCAACTACAGAGATTGGCTCACCTCACAAAGAACAAGAACAGTGCTGGCAAGGGTGCAGGGAGATAAGGACTCTCACTGCTGGTCAGAATGCCAACTGTCTAGTCTTTTGGGAAAACATGGAAAATATGGATATTTCTCACAAAACTATAATTTCAAGATTCCAGAAATACCACTTCTAAGTATATACCCTAGAAACTCAATAACAACCTGCAGAAAAGCTCTTTGCATTTCTATGTTCATTGCAGCATTATTTACAATAATTGGAATCTGAAAACAACTTAAATACTTGAGAACAGATTAATAGCTAGAGAAACTGTATTACATCTACACATGGAATATTATGCAGCTTTAGAAAAAAATGAAGTCATGAAGTCATGGGATTTGATTATATATGGATGAAAATTGCATTCCCCTAAAGCCACCAGGAATGATCCCTGAGCTCAGTCAGGAGTAAGCCATGAGTACCATAGGATGTGGCCCCAAAACAAATCAAAAGAATATGAGATCAAGAGCAATAGCATAGCCTTGCATGTGAGTAACCCAAGTTTAATCCACTGTACCTCATGTTGTCCCACAGGCACCACCAGATAACCACCGAGTATCACTGGGTGTGAAACAAAAGTAACCTAGCAGACAAGTATATGACATTTTTATTTAGCTTAATACTATTTTCAAGATTCTTTATTATTTTATTATTATTATTAGTTTGTGTTTTCTAGTAAGATTTTTATATATAAATACGAATATATCAACTACTGAAAACAATGACACTAAGATGACTTCAACTTCACCAATAAAAAAATTAGGTAAAGGAAAATTTATTTATTATAATAGAAATTACAGAAATGAAATCCATTTAAGAGATAGAACAATTTGAACATGAGTCCTATAATTATTAACAAATGCTATGGGATTGTTTGTTGAAAAATATTCCTTAAATACCTACCTCTTTTCTCTTTGTATGACTTTATATATTTTATAAATAGTTTATATCATAATATAATATTTTATATCATGATTTAAAATTTTAAATATGTTTGCTGTGCTCTGTAAGTGCTAAGAATGCTTAGGCTATTAGAAAGGAGAGGGAATAATGGTTACAATCTTGTCTCTATGACCTTTTGAATTTTGAGTCCAAATTTATCATTTATAAGTCCAAATGGACAGAACAACACTGAATAATTAATTCACTCTGTGTTTGAGCTGCACTGCTTGTATGTTTTACACCCTAATTAATACGAATTCCTTCCTTGTACAAATCTTTGATTCCCTAAACTAAATCAGGTTAATATAGACTCATGTGCTCCAATTATGGTGATATCATTCTCTTAACCTTGGCAGAAGGAGCACTCTAGTAGGTCAAAAAGTATCTCTGAGTTTCATTGAAAAATTAACCCATAAGGGAATTGAGCTAGTAGTTGTAGTGTTAATTAGTTTCACCAGGAACGTATTTTGTGGCTTATTTAACATTCAGATGTTCTATGCATTTAAATAAAAAATATATGCCCTCCTATGCTAAAACCAGTCAGATGTATTTTATCTAATAATTTTTCTCTTTGTGAGTCAAGTAATTAGCACATTGCACATTTTGACTAATTAAAAACAGTAACTGTCACCAAACCCCAATGAGGCATGCTAGTGGTGTTTCCCTTGAAAAGAAAATCGAGAAACTTGGGAGTAGCCAGATTTTTCACAGAACATTGTAAAGAGAAGGATAAAGGAGAGATAGTAGGCCCATGGGTTAGAATGAGGATGGGGTTGATGATATGCGTTAAGGCATTGAGACAAACTGAAACAAAATTTGCTTATAGCTGTTATACAAATTCTCATTGCAAATTTCTAGGTGGATTGAACCATTAAGTAGAACTCCAGGCCAGAGCACTCTCTAAATAAGGTTGTCTGATCCAGGGTTCGACCCCAAAGGAGAAGACAATGAGGAAGAACTTTCTTTTCTGTAATAAAAGGTCAGCTTTATTATTGTTTGTTCATACTTTCTTCCATCTCCACAAATGTTAGTCTAAAATAGGCTTTTAAAGTAAACAGAATGGCTTTTCGGGATAAAATATCAAGTCCTATGCTTAATGTTTGAAATGTTTTAAAACTTTCAAGATATGTATAAACTATCCCATTTTGTTGATGTTTCCTTTAAATATTGGAAAAAGATTTGCTTCATTATGGCATATCAAAATAAGATTTGAGTAAAAACTTATAAGCAAACCTTTTAGAACCTTCTTATAAAATCTGAGCTTGAGAAATATTAAGTATTTCTTTTCTGTATTTTGTTTTAGCCTATTTATATTTCTCTCTAAATAAGTGTATCAATGAAATTACTATTTTTGATATGTTTGATGACTGATTTTAGACTATACTGTCACAGGCTCAGGAGATGAGCGTTTAAAACATTGATTTAATAGACTAATTTATTGGGAGATCTCCCAGGCAGTGATCACAGAATCTAGTGGTCACTAGTAGTAATTCTCAGCCTACGAAAGATGATGGTTCAATGCAAGATTCTAAAGAACAGTTGCTACCCATGAAACTCGGGACCACTAGGGCCACACCAATGGTACTTAAGGGCTCCATAGGCCACATATGCCTGTTTTTGGTGCTACCTAGTGGTGCTTAATTGACCATGTGTTGCTGTGAATAAAACTGGGGACCTGCAAGTGCAAAATATATACTGCTAGTGCCTGTACTATTCCTCTGGCTCCTCTATTTTATTTTAATGGTAAAATAAAATACATTTTGTTGTTGTTTCCCACAGTGACACAGAAGAGACCGATGCATTATTTAAATAGAATCATTTTAATGAGTGACAACGTTGTATTTTTAGAACAACTGGATAGATTTTGAACAAAATTATAAACATGTTATAAATTAAAGCTAGTTTTACCTTCTGGTTAGAGTATTGCACTAAGTTTGTTTTTCCATAGTGATATCATAAGCTCAGTCGTTTTTGCTGTAGCCCCAGGCCTATCGGCATTATTGCTGGATTCCAGCAGGACTGCTGTGGGGAAAGTTCAGCCTCCCCCCCTAAAAAAGGGGGTGCAGTCCTGGCAGACACTGCTGAAAAAAGGCCAGTTGTGCCTTATGTTAGCATTCGGCAAGATAGCAACCATGAACTTACTAAACATTAATGTATGATGAGAATTAACAATGCCAAGTACATAAAAAAAAGTGTGCCTTTGCCCCTTGCATTAAAATAATAATTTCTTACTTACTTACTTACACTTACTTACTTACTTACTTACCTTACTTATTTACTTTAAGCTGATAGAATAATCTACAATAATATTTTTCCAAGCTGGTAGAATCAACAGTAATATTTTTTAGTCAGTCAGTGTAGGCTACCAGTGTGTTTGGCCTTTTAATTACATCTGCCCTTCCTTCACAATAGCTCTTTGGTATAATATTAAATGGACAATAGAATTGTACTTTGTCGATTAATTGTTGACTATTAACAATAATATCCAAGAGGAAAGAATAAGTATTTTTCAGAATTCTATTGACTTCCAATAATCATATACAAAAGGAAAGAATATGTATTTTTCAGATTTATGTTGCCTGCCAAGAATCATTTGCAAAATGGGCAAATTAGATTATTTAGTCAAGCCATTACCATAATGAGCACTGTATTTGGAGTCTAATATGATATAGCACTGATATGCAAAACTATGGTGGCCATCTTGTATTTCCAAGAACCACTGTGAACAAAGAAGGTAAAGATCTATTATAGGCATTTTTTAAAATTAATATCTTTATTTAAAGACCTTGATTACAAATACGATTGTAGTTGGGGTTCAGTCATGTAAAGAACACATCCCCCCTTCACCAGTGCAACATTTCTATCACAAATGTCCCAAATCTCCCTCATCCCCACCCCCCCCACCTGCACTCAAGACAGGCTTTCTACTTCACTCAGACACTAAAACATTCTTATGGTGAGATCTGGAGTGTGAGTTCCTAGCTTCCAAACTCATCCTGTACCTGTTTCTGTGAATAAAGGCATTAGACCATAAATATAGAACATTAATATAGACCTCTATAAACAGCAGTTGATTAAACACATGCTCATACTATAGACCTCTATGAAGAGCAGATGATGAAACAAGTGCTCGATCTAAACAGCTGTATTCATGGCTTCAGGTTTCTTTGTAGTATAAAAGAGAATGGAGGCTTTTGTGTTTCTTTTCTTCTACTCAATTTGTTTCCTTCTCTTCACTGTACCTTAGCACCTATGATACTCTATATGTCCAACATTTAGACCATTGTGTTTTTTTGTGCAGGTATTACAAATGCCATATATAAGTGATATCATTTTGTATTTATCTTTCTTCTTCTGGCTTACTTCATTTAATATATTTTCTAGTTCCATCAATGTTGTTGCAAATTCCACCATTGTATCCTTTCTTACCACTATGTGGTATTCCATTGTGTATATATACCACATATTCATGATTTACTCATCTGTTTTTGGACATCTAGTTTGATTCCAGGTCTTAGCTATTGTACTGAGCGCTGCAATAAATAGCAGTGGGCATACATTATTTTGTATAAATGCTTTTCTGTCCTGAGGATAGATACTGAAGAAAGGAATTTCTGGGTCATATGGCAGCTCATTTTGAGTTTAGTGTTTAGCCCATACTGTTTTTATAGATTGTACCAGACAGCATTCCCACCAGCAGTGGATGAGAGTTCCTTTCTCACCACAGCCCCACCAGCAGATATTTTTCCATTATGTTTGATATATGCCATTCTCACTGGTGTAAGATGATATCTCAATGTTGTATTTATATGGATTTGCTTAATGATAAGTGATGATGAACATTTTTCAAGTGTCTATTGGCCATCTGTTGATATTTAGAGAAGTGTCTGTTCCTTTCTTCTTCCCATTTTTTTATTTTTTTAGGTTTTGGGGAGCTAATTATTGTGAGTAATTTGTATATACTAGATGTAAAAGCTTTATCTGATGTGCTGAGTGCAAAAATTAACTACTCCCAACCAGTTAGCTGTCTTCTAATTTTAGCCTATGTTTCTTTTGACATACAAAACGTTTTTAGTTTAATGTAGTCTCATTTATTTAGTTTTGATACTATAACTCTTGCCATTGGCATGTATCAGAACTTCCTTGAGGTCTACTGTCTTGGAGTGTTCTGCCTATATTTTTTCCATGAACTTTACAGCTTCAGGTTTGAACTCAAGGTCTTTAATCCATTTGAATTGACTTTTGTGTGAGGTGTGAGATATAGATAGTTCTTTAATTTCTTACATGTGTTTATTCAATGGTTCCAACACCATTTGTTGAAGGGACTGCCTTTGTTCCATTTAAAATTCATGGCTCCTTTGTCAAAGTTAGCCATATTCTTGGGGGTTTGTTACTGGATATTCTATTCTGAAAATCTTTGTTTCAATACTATGCTGTTTGATCACAATGGCTTTTTTTTAATATAATTTTTATTTTGATCATAGTGGCTTACATATTGTTGACAATAATATTTTAGGTATATATTTACATAAAATCAGGGGGGATTCCCATCCCCAAATTGTCCTCCCTACACCTCCGTTTGTGTCCTACCTCCCATTTCCTCTTCCCTCCCCCCCAGGGCGGCTAGAATATGTGGTCCCCTCTGTATCTAACCTACTACTTAGTAGTCTTGCATCAGTTTGGTCTTGATGCCTCCCTTATTTCCCCCTCTAAGTGGAGGCAGGGTTAGCTAGTTCAAGTTTAGAGTTTCAAATTAGGTAATGTGATGCTTTCCAGTTTCTTGTTTATTTGTTTGTTTATATGGATTTGGCTTACCTAGGCATTTTTTGATTCCATGAGAACTTTATAAATGATTTTTCGAAGTCCTTCAAAAATGCTGTTTAAATTTGAATAGGGACTGCATTAAATCTATATAATAGTGTAAGTAAGATAGTCATTTTGATTATATTGATTCGTCCAACCCATGAGCATGAAATGTTCTTCCATTTCCTTAAGTACTCTTTAATTTCTTTCTGAAGTATTTTGAAGTTTTCATGGTATATGTCTCTCACCTGTTTTTTAGTTCTCTTAGTTCCATTTGTATGGATTCTTTTATCTTCTGATAGAGTTATTCTTTGAGTTGGTTGAATTGCTTATCTATAGATTTCTTAACAGGCTAATGATTTCTTGATTTCTATTAATAAAACATTAAATGTTCCTACTGAGCAAGGTTTCATGCCATATTATCTTCTTTAAAACAAGGAACAATTGTTGGCTTGGCATATGTGCTTGAGTCTGCGTTGTCTAGGCCAAATCAGAGGACCTCATACATGGTAGGAAAATAAACTACTGACTTGGTTAGATCCCAAGTCATTATAATACTTTTTCATAATTTTTTTTCTAAAATGAGATAACAAAAATTAAAACAAAATGTATGATTTTATGAAAAATTATTTACACATATCTTAAGGTAACTAAATTTTAATAAAATGAAAGTTACACATTTTACTGTCTTGGATTTCAAATGGAGATTTGGAACTGACTTATAAATTGTGTTGTATAAGATGATAAAAGTTAAAATGGTGACTAAAACATAGATTTTTTTGGCTTTAAGAAAGCTCCAAAAATGATTCAGTTAATCAAGAAAAAAATATTTGAAGATGGGTCTTCAAAGATGTAGTGGCATGGATAGGGCATTGGCCTTGCACATAGCCAACCTTCATTTGGTTCTAAGTACCATATATGGTCTCCCTATTAGTAGTGATCCCTGAGTGCAGAGTCAGAGTAAACTTGGATTATAGTTAGGTGTGACCCCAAATTTTGAAAAATAAAAATAAAATACTTGTAGCATCTAACCAATGTATTTTTGCGGGGTATTGTACAGTGGTAACTCAGAGGGTAGAGCTTTTATATTGCACACAGCTGAGTAGAATTTGCTCCTTGGCTTTTTTTTTTTTTTTTTTTTTTTTTTTGGTTTTTGGGCTATACCCGGCGGTGCTCAGGGGTCACTCCTGGCAGGCACGGGGGACCATATGGGACACCGGGATTCGAACCAACCACCTTTGGTCCTGGATCGGCTGCTTGCAAGGCAAACAGCGCTGTGCTATCACTCCGGGCCTGCTCCTTGGCTTTCTATATCTGACAGAAATAATCTCTGAGAGAGGAGGAAAAAAGAGAGGCAGGAATAAGTCCTGAATACCAACAAGTGTGGCCAAAAGTAAAAAAAAAAAATACAAATACCTTCATGACAATCTCTACAAGGATATATGTTTAAAATAATCCAAATGATAATTTATGGAAATGGAAATAAGATATACAAACAAAAGGGAAATTGGATTTAAAAAATGTATCTAGTTAAAGTAAAACAATAAAAAATGATAAAAATTGTACTCTAAACCTCATCCATATTCAATATAATTTGTAGAAATTACAATTATCTTCTTCAATTACTTCTTGATTTATCTTTGAATGGGTCATTCATTATATTTCTTCCTGCCCAACTGTTAACATCAGTATTCTTACTGGCTAACTCTCTCATTAGGATTTCATGGCTTAGTATAAAATTCCTGTTGTATCCAAGGTTATGAAAGTACAGTTTTAAGGACTCTTCATTATGGTAAAGTTCAGGGAACTTTGTTTGGCAATCATTTTAAAACATTATCAAAGTGCTTCATAAATCTAGTAGTATATTCATTTATGATTAATATTTCTTTTTTATATTTGGTTTTTTGGGCCACACCCATTTGATGCTCAGGGGTTACCCCTGGCTAAGCACTCAGAAATTGCCCCTGGCTTGGGGGGACCATATGGGACGCTGGGGGATCAAACTGCAGTCTTTCCTTGACTAGTGCTTGCAAGGCAGACACCTTACCTCTACCGCCACCTCGCCGGCCCCTATGATTAATATTTTTAAAAGTCAATCTCTCAGTATGTGCTTGTTTTAATATATCAGAGAAAAAGACAAGAAAATCTGTGTTTTGTATTAATAAAAAGCCCTTTTATTAAAAAATTCTTTCTGAATGTAGTAAAGGAGGAAGGTTGACATTCCATGATTGTTCACAAATCTTTAGCTTTTGGTATTGATGTGAATATCATTAAACTTCTTGCATATAAAAGCCTGCAAACACAAATTTATTCTGCCCATTGAATCTTTGGTTAACATATAAGGAGTAAAAATCGCAAATTTAAAATCTGTATCTTTTTTAAAAAAACTTCTGCATCTTAGTGCTAAGATACTAAACATTCAAATAAAATTATAATAAAATGACCATCTAGCACTGTCTTTGACTTCTTTAAACTTGAATTTGCCGGGGCCAGAGAGATAGCATGGAGATAATGCATATGCCTTGCTTTCAGAGGATGGTGGTTCGAATCCTGGCATCCCATATGGTCCCCTGAGCCTGCCAAGAGCTATTTCTGTGCAGAGAGCCAGGATTATCCCCTGAGCGCTGCCTGGTGTGACCCAAAAACAAAAACAAAATAAAAACCCAACTTGAATTTGCCATGATAGAATCCATATTCCAAGAACAGAATATGGTAATAGTTGAGTAATAATTGCGTAATAATAATATTGATAATAATAATCAAGTAATCCTTGATTGTAATTAATTAAATGGCTGTATTTCAGTCCAAAGATTTTTTCCATAGCATTATGAACTGACAATCATGCCATGAAATTGCAGTCTAGTCCTGATAATTATCCTCCTCATTATTTTATATGTATCATGATAAATATATCATTTCTTTTTACTTTTAATGGTATGCACTATAACAGGAAGAGGAGAAGAGGCATGTTTGTCTTACAGCATTATAGTTAAATGCAGTGACAAAGGAAAGAGCATGACATTAGTGATGCACAGGCATCAATGCTCTAATAGACATAGATTATATAATCATGTTTTACAAATGGTACACACACACACAGCTGAACGAAAATGTGTTCTTTGTTTCACAGTTGTACCTGCTGACAATTATCATTAAGAACAAACATTTAAGGGTTGACAAGATTGTGCTTTGTCTCAGCTGTATCAATTTCCAAATAGTTGAGGTTGAGAGTCTGCCAAATGTAATTAATTTATTATTATTTGAAAACAGACATAGCTATTTTAGAATCCTGGGAATCCTGTTTTTTGTCCAACTTCTTATTGTATTAGTCTCATTAGATTTCCTAGTCTCCCAAGATGATTTACGTTATGACATACATTTCTTTTTATAATAGCAGTTATGTTTTCAGAATGAAATTTGTGCTGCACTTTCTTACTTTTAAAAGTAAAGGGTAAGCATTGAATAATTATTTAGCCATAACCAGAGTGATTGGGTCTATTCGTGTTTTGAGCTCAGGAGTGACCCCTGGTGAAACTATGGGGCTTTATGCAGTGTCAAGAATAAAAATGCTTTGCCTAGGCAAGGCATTTACTTCACTTCCTTATTAACTGGCCCAGCATTTAAAAAAAAAATTACTAAACTTTGTCTACGTGAGTTAGAATTTAAAATCTAAACATGAGTCAGAATTTCCTACTTTCATTTTGGGAATCATAGAATAACATGAGTCAAAGCTTTCATTAGACTTGAATATAACTTGAATTCAATTTTATAATTCAGGGGCAGACTGGACTAAATGCAAGTGTTCTGATTTAACTTTCTTCCTAAGAACAAACTATCACTCACTATTATATTTGTGTTTGGTATTTTTCTAGAATCCATAGACACATGGGTGAAAAAAATTAATGTTCTTCTAGATATGACTTTTGATTGTAAAGGATCATAGTTCAAAAGAGCAGTTGGTATTTTTCTCAAGCAAGAATTTGAACATCTGGGAAGAGAAAAGCAGATATTGTATTATCTCTTCTTTTGCCAAGTCTGTGAACATTTGGGAGCAAAACTTCTTTTCCATCTAACTTTGCTAAATGATTACAGGGCAGAAACTGCTCTGAAAGAGATAAAAAGAGATAGATAATGTGAAAGATTAATGGCAATAACCTCTTCTGAGAAAACATCAATCTATCATTAGAGAAAACAGCCCCAAATATAGGGGTATTTGGGTCTATAGGATGCCCCTAGGTATCCTTTATCCTGAGGCGTTCTACCTGGAGAATTTTCCCACTGGGCCAGTAGAGACACAAACTAGCAGGTATACACAGTTGAAAAATTGGGAGGTAGGCACTTTTACCCATCCTGTGAGACTTCTTCTGGAATTGTGAATAGAATACATCAAGGAATAAAATAGAATGACATGTACTTAGGTACTGATGTTGAATCAAAAAGACAAAAATAGGTTTAAGTGACACAACTTTATAAAAATTTAAACAGGAAGGATTCAATTATTACCAATAGGTAAGGAACATCCCCATTTACTAATACTGACAGTTAAGATCATTACATAAGTGTCATTACATTGGAGAAAAAGCAGTGAAATCCACACAGGTGGAGTTTTGCTAAATGTGAAGCAAAGATTGCATGTTTTTTGTTCAACACAAGATCAAAAGAAGCCATTGTTTGCCAGGAAATGGTATGTAACAAAATTGAAGTAGGCTATCAACAAAGAAAAAAAATGGAATATTTATTAAAAAATTTATATTCTTAAATAACATATCTTATTTATATTTTTATATATTTTATTATATATTTATTTAATATATTTAAATATATAATATGTATTTTATATTAAAATATATATTTATTTAAATTTTATTTGGGTGGGGCGAAGTTTGGCATGGAGCAGTAAGGAATCTTATAGTGGTTCCATACCCCGGCATCCCACATGGTCCCCCAAGCCAGGAGCGATATCTGATAGCCAGGAGTAACCCTGAACATCACCGGGTGTGGCCCCCACCCCCCCAAAAAAAAAAACATTATGGGAAACAGAAATAGTTTTAGAAAGGTATGTTACTTTCTTAATCAAAATATGCTTCTAGGTGTAAAAAAAAAAAGAAGAGATGAAAGGGGATTTTAAAATAGCCAAATGATTTGAAAAGACTGCTGACTGCTGTAACAGAAAGAATTAAAGATGACTAATGTTATATTATCCCCATATGAGATCTGTATTTTAGGCAGCAGAAAGCAGAACTGACACTTCATAGGAAAAAAAAACTGATATCAAAAGAAACTTAAAAAACATTTTTTTTCAGACCCCAAAGGAATAAGGACAACAGATAAAAGCCAGAAAAGAACACAATCAACTTTCAAGCTATAAGGATATGGAGTTTCTAATTAATAAATAATTTTATGACCATAATAGAACAAAAATACATGATAAATTAAAGCAGTCCTTCATGATTTAAGCAAGTTCCCAACCAGCCTGGATATCTGGATAAACAGTCTTGTTTCTCAACAGAAATCACTGAGTGCCTGTTGTTCCTATTGGCTGGATTTTCCCACACCCTCCTTCCACATTGTTTCCTATCATTTTAGAACTTCCTTCCAACATTTTTCTTTGTGCAGTGCCTTTGTCCCAATTTGTTTAGCTAGGCACAATCCCCTATTAAAATCTTTGAGCTGGGATTTTGTCTTGCACATAGCCAACCCAGGTTTGATCTCCAGCATACAATATGATACCCTGAAGAACACCACAACTAATTTCTGAGTGCAGAGACAAGGGAATCTCTTGATGTGGCCCCAAACCACCACCACCACCACCACCACCACCACCACCAACAACAACAACAACAACAACAACAACAACAAAAACCATGAATTTTTGCACATGAATGAACATTATAACATAAATAATGTAGCATAAAGCGTTTGGATTGCATAAAATACATAAAATGAGAGTAAAATGAAGCAATGAGGGAGACCTTTAAAAAAATGATAAAGAGGGACCGGAGCGATAATGCAAGTAGGGAGTTTGCCTTGAACCAATTTTTATCTGACCTAGTTTTTGTATTGCTTTGAAAATAGAGATGAAATGTTATCAACGTCTATGAAAAGAACATTGTTTTTCTTCTTTAGATTAACTATCCCTAAATTCTTTAAATAAGCCCTATTGGTTATGTTGTACATATAAAATATTATTCAGGGGCCAGAGCGGTGGTGCAGTGGTTGGGCATTTGCCTTTCAAGCGGCTGACCTAGGACGGAGAGAGATGAAGAGTGAGAACAAGCCAGCCAGAGAGGAGACAAAGGTATGTGGTACTGTTCATGCAAAGGCTTAGGACCACTAAAGGATTTGGTGACTGAGTTGCGGGAGGGAAGTCAAAGTGACTGGGCTGCTGTGAATGAGGAAGAACATTGTCACATGATGATCAGAGAGCTAGATTATGTGGGCCTTGCATAAATAAATCAAGGGACTAAAATGAGAGCTCTTTGGTAGGCTCTGGAAAGAGAAGACATGCTCCAAAGACAGACACTGAGGGATCCAGATTTGAAAGTGAAAAGTGAGAAGAAATAAGCAAAGAAAATTGATAAAGAAATCTTGAAAGATATCCAATATTTTATTGAAACAAATAGCCACAAAGGAGATGTTTCAGAGAGGGAGTATATGCTAAAGACCACTAAAAATAAAACAGATGAAATAGAAATCAACTTACTGACCATGACCACATAATACAAATACAGAGCACAATTTCCATGATTCAAATGCTATTATAATGTTAAGCATGCTGGATTTCATTCATTTAGACCAAATGCAAACCCAAGAATTAAATATATTTGTATTATCCCCACTGAAAATGCAAAAACAAAGTACAGGACAGAAGCTTATTGAAGTAAACCAGTGAATAATGGGTCCAGGTTTCAGAACAAAGCAGTCTGGCTTTAGAGTCTATGTTTTCAATCTCTTATTATGGATATACCTGAATGGTCTTTTAAAACCTAATTAAGGGGCTGGCGAGGTGGCGCTAGAAGTAAGGTATCTGCCTTGCAAGCGCTAGCCAAGGAAGGACCGCGGTTTGATCCCCCGGCATCCAATATGGTCCCCCCAAGCCAGGGGCAATTTCTGAGCACTTAGCCAGGAGTAACCCCTAAACATCAAACGGGTGTGGCCCAAAAAAAAAAAAAAACAAAAACCTAATTAAATACTAGTAGAATTCCTCAAAGATCTACACTATATACGGGATCATTGTTCTCTGAAATACTATACCCATTAGTGCCTCTGCTCATCTTTACTTAATGGAATAATCTAGATTATAGATATATGGTACTTATATAATAATATTTTTTTTTTTTTTGTTTTTTTTTTTGGTTTTTGGTTTTTGGGCCACACCCGGTAACGCTCAGGGGTTACTCCTGGCTATACGCTCAGAAGTTGCTCCTGGCTTGGGGGACCATATGGGACGCCGGGGGATCGAACCGCGGTCCGTCCAAGTTTAGCGCAGGCAAGGCAAGCGCACCTTACCTTTAGCGCCACCGCCCGGCCCCTATATAATAATATTTTTAAAGAAAGCATCGTGGTATATTTTAGATAGCCTAAAATTAAATATGAACAAGTTAGTATGCATAAATTAGTTAACTCAAAACATAACTAGTTAACTCTGAATCCATGTTTCTATAGATCAGGATATCAGGAGATGCTTCCTTGAGTATTTCCGGCTCAGAATTTCTCTGAAGTTGTAGTTAAATTATCAATAGGTTTACCATAGCAAGACTCTGGAAACAACCAAGATGCCCTTCAACAGACGAATGGCTAAAGAAACTATGGTACATATACACAATGGAATATTATGCAGCTGTCAGGAGGGATGAAGTCATGAAATTTTCCTATACATGGATGTACACAGAATCTATTATGCTGAGTGAAATAAGTCAGAGAGAGAGAGAAAAAATGCAGAATGGTCTCACTCATCTATGGGTTTTAAGAAAAATGAAAGACATTCTTGCAATAATAAATTTCAGACACAAAAGAGAAAAGAGCTGGAAGTTCCAGCTCACCTCAGGAAGCTCACCACAAAGAGTGATGAGTTTAGTTAGAGAAATAACTACATTTTGAACTGTCCTAATATTGAGAATGTATGAGGGAAATGTAGAGCCTGTTTAGAGTACAGGCGGGGGCTGGGTGGGGAGGAGGGAGATTTGGGACTTGGGTGATGGGAATGTTGCACTGGTGATGGGTGGTGTTCCTTTTATGACTGAAACCCAAACACAATCATGTATGTAATCAAGGTGTTTAAATAAAAAAAAAAAAGAAAGAAAAATTATCAATAGGGGGTTCAGGCATCTGATAGGTGATCAAGGGCCATAAGTATTTCCAAGATGGCCCAGTCAAAGGGTGTTGGAGGAGATTCATCACCTCACTATTTAGGCCCTGCTGGAGTACTAGTTAATCATTGTCCACCGTGTGATAGGTCTCTTCCAAAGCAAGTGATCCAAGAAGTAGTACAAAAAGGAAATTTCAGTGATTTTATGATACGTGTCAAAAGTTATATATGATTATTATGAGTAATTCAAGTACAGAGGTCAAATTTTAAAAATACACAACTGACTCAAGAAACTACAAGTATTTTTGGAAAGCCAGAAATTACTTTCATAGACTTTTGCATAAAAGCTATTATAGAAAGTCACTCACTGTAGGAGAGTAATGAATGTTTGTAACATGCTATTTTGTTTCCAGTTTAACATTCTGTTTTGTTTTTAGTTTAAGTCTTGAGTTGAAACAATTTTCTTTGCTCTATGTCTTTGGTTGTGGAAATTAACATAAGTTAATTTGATTTCTTTGATTAATTTGATTTGCTACTGGTTTTCTTGATCTAGCCAAGTGCTTCCACCCTTATAATTTGTCATCTATGTACAGAAACTGTTTAAGGCATCAGGGTCTGCCATTGAATACTATGTGCTTGTCTTACTGGAATAACCTCTTTCCATTCTCTTTAAGATAGTCAGTGCTGAGAAGCCATTTAAATCTGTTCAATTTTGGAATTAAGTCTCAAAGATTCGAGTGGAGATTTTTGCATGCCTTACATGAGTGATAACAATTTCTCCATACATTTTATTTTCCACATTATTTCGAAATATGGGGAAGGGAGGGAGAAGGCAAGACATGGGAGCAGGAAATATCTTCTCTTAAGCAATGTCATTCTGAAAGTTTATTAATGTACTCGGTAGCAAGCTTTTTAATTAAGCTACCAATAATATTACTAATAATCTCTGTATTTCAAAATGATAATACCTCCCTATACTCCACCCTATTACTTCTTTCTCTGTCTGCTTCAAAGATTTGAATTCTTACCAAAAAAGTTAAAAGTCAGTCATTCACCAGGTTGATTTCAGTTTTCAGAGTTTATGAACCAGAAGCAACTATTAGTAACTATTTTATAGTTAATGTCATCCTTGCAGTGACCCCATTTTTCTTACATTTAAATTAAGTATAATTTGATGTACCTCACATTTGTAATCACTATTCTTTTCCTACTGCTTATTTGGAGGGACATATCAGCTTAAATTCTTGTCTTTTTTTTTTTTTTTGGTTTTGGGGCCATAACTGGTGACACTCAGAAATCACTCCATGCTTGGGGGACCACAGGGGATGCTGGGGAGTCAAACTGCAATCCGTCCTAGATCAGTTGTGTGCTAGGCAAACGCCCTACCACTACATCACCGCTCCAGCTTCATCTTGTTTTTAGTTGAATCAAAATTCCCACCCTCTCCATCCTTTAAAACCCTGTTAGAGTTTGAAGATATTGGTGTGTAGGAACTTGGAAGCATAAAAGTCATTTTATTTGGGAATGAACCTTTGTCTTTTCAAATATAACTTAACATCTTTCTATGCTTTTCCCGAGAGAAGTCATGATAAGACAGAAGTAAAAAAGAAATCTATACTTTATAGATTAGAATACCAGAATTCTGCAGCTCTATCTTTGATGCCAACTTTGATGAAATATGCATATCACAGATCTAACCTTGCCATTCCCTTGCATCCCTCTCATCTCATACCATAAATCTTTTTACTAGATATTTAGAACAAAATACAAAATATGTCTTTTCCCACTAACTCCCTAGATTCAGAAGAGGGCTTCTCTTTAAATGTTATTAACCTTGAGTCTGGGCATTTTGCCTGTTTTGAAACTATTATTAAAGTTTTATTTAAAATGAAGAATTCAGCCAGGGTGATAGTATAGGGGTTCAGCCTTGCACATGGTCAACCCCAGTTAGGTTCCTGTCACTGTATATGGTTTCCTGCGCCCTTCTAGAAGTGATATCTCAGCATAAAACCAGATGTAACACCTGAGTACAGTAGGTTACACACATATACACAAAATTTTGACCTGGAAATATATCTCAGTGGTTCATACTTATTATTTGCATTCTAGGATACAGGATTCATTTTCCAGTACCACATATTATTTTTAGAAAACCAGGTACATCCACAAACAACAAAAATGTGTATGGTATTTAATCACAGTTTTAATGTAGAATATTTTTTGAATGAAGAAATACACAAACTCTAACTCAATCTGAAGAAGCAAAAAATCTGAGATATCCATTCTTAGATTTTGAGAGAGAACAGAAGGGTTGGAGCAAACAGATATGCCAGAATATATCTGGCTTCTCTAGAAATATTGATGCATATTGGCCAAGAGAGGATCAAGGGATTATGCCAACAAAAATCTCTCTATATTTTCTGGTTTTCCAGAAGGAAAATTATTTTCACATATAGGACAGTAATGCTGATTATTGGCCAACAGTATTAACAATGGGTAATTTCTTTATTCAGCTTCTTATTGTTCTCGTGAAATGACACCACTCAGTATCTGGATCCATAATGACCAGGATATTGATAATGTTTCCTAGGGGAATTTTGCTGGTGCCCAAGCTAAAGAGCTATTTTAAGAGAAGGTCCAATTGAAAAGAAGTCCTTCCTATTAAAAGAGTTTATAATCTCCATCACCTTGTCAAAGTGCACTCATATTCACAGACTATGTTTTGTATGTATCATACAGCAATGCACATGCAAATATAGACTATAAGAAGAGCATGGTAACATTCATTATCACATTGGAGTTAACTATTGGCTCCTAAAATACTTTGTACAAAAATTTTATTATAGGTGAGATAATATGGTTTTAATAGTATAAATATTTGAGATATTGATGTACAATATCAGTGCCCCATATATTCACCCCATCACCTCCAAAGTGTACAATACCCACTACCTCTACAACCCTATGTATCCACAAGTTTTTATAGCATCATAAAGTTTGACTAATGCCAGCTGCTTGTAGGCATTAAATATGCACCTTTAGACTTGGCGAGTCACCAAATATTATCATTTTTCACAAGTTCTTATCATTTCTTTACAGACCTTCGATACTGTCCACCTTACAATAAAAATGTCTTATTTGCTTGAGGAAAAAAAAGAAGCAATGGAAGCTAAATTCTTGTTTATCCGACAGATAGGAATGTCTTGTTTATTGTGACAGATAGAAATTCAGACTAGAATATTAAATTCTGCAACTTGGCCCTCCCACCTTTGACTCTGGATGAGTTTTCCAATCAAGGTTAATGTGATCCACATGGGTTCCTTGCTTTTCTGCTCAAGAACTTTATTCAGGGTCCCGGAGAGATAGCACAGCGGTGTTTGCCTTGCAAGCAGCCAATCCAGGACCAAAGGTGGTTGGTTCGAATCCCAGTGTCCCATATGGTCCCCCGTGCCTGCCAGGAGCTACTTCTGAGCAGACAGCCAGGAGTAACCCCTGAGCAACGCCGGGTGTGGCCCAAAGACCAAAAAAAAAAAAAAAAAAAAAAAAGAACTTTATTCAGTCTAGCCTAATTCTTCTCTTCATGGCTGTTTCTCCTGTCTGCAGCTCATTTCATTAATGTATACAATGCTCTATAATTTATTTTTAAATAACTTTTTCAACCTCACACAATCTTCAGTTATTACTTGTCAATATTATAGTAAAATTGATTTTTAAAATTACCAATAGTAAGTTGATATTTTCACCTCTTCACCTTCAATTATCATTTCTAAATAGATCTAATGGCCTTAATGTTTTGAGATCCAGTGGTTCTTACTTTCCTGAAATCTCAGGAGTATTCAACACAATTGATAATACTCTGTTCTTATTAATTCCTTTGGGAATTCTGGCTAAAGACTGTTTCCTTGTGCTTCATGACTGTACATGGTTTTCTCATTCTTGGCTCTGTCTTGCTATTTGAATCCCAGCTTATCAGTCACTTTGTCAGAGGATTTTCCTAAGTACCTTTCTACATTATAGCTGCAACATCTTTTTTGTTTTGTTTTGTTGTTTTTTTTGGGCCACACCTGTTTGACGCTCAGGGGTTACTCCTGGCTATGTGCTCAGAAATCGCCCCTGGCTTGGGGGAACCATATGGGACGCCGGGGGATCGAACCGCGGTCCTTCCTTGGCTAGCGCTTGCAAGGCAGACACCTTACCTCCAGCGCCACCTACCCGGCCCCTGCAACATCTTTTTTAACACTTTCTATCATCCAATAATTTTCCTGTTTCTCAGTAGTTGTTAATGATGTCACTTTCCTTATTTGAATGCTGTTCCATGAAACTGGGACTAGATAGATGATAGATAGATAGATAGATAGATAGATAGATAGATAGATAGATAGATAGATAGATAGATAGATAGATAGATAGATAGATAGATAGATAGATAGATAGATAGATAGATAGATATTAAAATATGGAACGCTTCACGAATTTTCATGTCATCCTTGCACAGGGGCCATGATAATCTCTGTATCATTCCAATTTTAGTATATGTGCTGCTGAAGCAAGCACCAGAGAGATATATTACAGCTGGTAGAGTGCTTGCCTTGCACACAACCAACCCAGCTTTGATCCCACCACTTTATATGTTCCTCCAGTCAACCAGAAGTGATCCCTGAGCAGAATTGGATGTGGCCCTAAAACAAAATAAACAAAATATAGCAGTTTTTTTTCTTAAAATATATCAGTTTTAGGGAATTAAGAAGCTTAGTCAACACTCACTTCTCAAGTATAACAATTTTGGGATAGTTTGAATGCTCAGTAAATATTTATTGGATAAATGAACGTAAAAAATTCAAAATTCTACATTTCAGAATGTCAAAACCAAGTACACTGTTGAATTACATGTGGGTATGTCATTATCATTGACTCAGATTTTATTTTAAATATGTGAGCTCTGAAAAATCTATCATACTGACACAGTAAAAATAAAATGCACAAAGATTTTCACTAATGGCAGATAAAATTTTCTGTTTACATCATGAGGTTATATACCTAAAGTTGTGATTTTAAAAATTATTAAATCCATTAATTTTCAATTGGTGGTCCTCATGTTGGGGAAGTCTCAAATAAGTCTCACCAAGCTAAAATCTATTTGTTACAACTGTTTTTCTTTCTTTCTTTCTTTCTTTCTTTCTTTCTTTCTTTCTTTCTTTCTTTCTTTCTTTCTTTCTTTCTTTCTTTCTTTCTTTCTTTCTTTCTTTTCTTCTCTTCTTTCTTTCTTTCTTCTTCTTTCTTTCTTCTTTCTTTCTTTCTTTCTTTCTTTCTTTCTTTCTTTCTTTCTTTCTTTCTTCTTTCTTTCTTTCTTTCTTTCTTTCTTTCTTTCTTTCTTTCTTTCTTTCTTTCTTTCTTTTCTTTTTCTTTCTTTCTTTCTTTCTTTCTTTCTTTCTTTCTTTCTTTCTTTCTTTCTTTCTTTCTTTTTTCTTTCTTTCTTTCTCTCTCTCTTTCTTTCTTTCTTTTTTCTTTCTTCTTCTTTCTTTCTTTTTGGTTTTTGGGTCACACCTGGCAGTGCTCAGGGGTTACTCCTGGCTCTATGCTCAGAAATCACCTCTGGCAGGCTCAGGGGATCATATGGAATGCCGGGATTCAAACAACCGACCTTCTGCATGCAAGGCAAACACCTTACCTCCATGCTATCTCTCCAGCCCCACAACTGTTCTTTATTAAAGAATATAGGAATGAGCTTTATGCTGCTCAAATTACTAAATACCCATCACTTTTCCTTAGTGTATGTCTCTTTTCCTCCATTTTCAAATCCAACATTGTATGAAAATTTTTTTAATTTCAAATTTTTATTAAACATCGTGATTTACTAAATTGTTCAATATACAGTCACATTAGTATTAAACGTTCAAGCATTGCTCCCATCACTAGTGTGACTGTCCCTACACAAGGGCCCCCAGATTCCCACCCACCACCCTAGCCTCTTGTTCCTAGTTCCTCTTGTAGGAAAAACTGAATTTATTCGTATTGTTTGTTATGGCACAAAAGCAAATGAAATAACCAAAAACAAAGATTAATTAGGATAAGTTTGAAATAATTGGTATATCTGTCAGTTATTGTTAAAGTCATTGTTTAAGAATTTTCTGAGTTATGATTTGTGCTTGTTGAGCCTTCGATGTTATTGTTTAGGCTCAATGAGTTTGTTGGTCTTCTATGTAACTTTCTCATCAGATATGCTGTGGTCGTACTTAGCTGATACAACTTCAAATTTTTGAAGTGTCTCATAGTTCAAGATCTATAAAAATTTGGTGGCTTAGAAGTGAGGTTAAGTTGTGGAGCTAGGTTATTTCAGATGAAGGGGTGTCAGATGAACTACTGTAATTTTGGGCAGAAGGGAATCTGCCTCCAGTCCTTTTGAAAAGGCACCTGAGTTTGCAACTCAGAAAAGACTACCTGGAAGGAGTTAGCAACCATTAGCTTAGTAAAGGAACTGGGTCATTTTTTCTGCCTGGAAGATGAGTATGGGTGGAAATTGCTGGATTTTTCAGTGATGGAAATATGGGTGTGTGTGTGGGGTGGGGGTGTTAGGAAAGCCCAGAGTTTTCAGCATGTATTTTGGACCAAGATTTTGTAAAGAACATTGTGGTTCTCTCTCCACAAGGTCCTTAGGATTATATTGGGGCTCAGTCAAGATCAGATGATTTCAACCCTCTAAATTCTGGGGCCAGAGAGAGAGCACAGTGGTAGGGCATTTGACTTGCTTGCCGTCAACCTGGGTTCAATCCCTGGTATCCCATACAGTCCTTGAGCCTGCCAGGATCAACTTCTGAGCACAGTGCCAGGAGTAACCCCTGAATACCACCTGATGTGGCCCTAAAATCAAATAAACAAGGAAAAAATAAACAAACCTCTAAACTCCTTTTGCAAGTCATTCCTTTTTGCATGTAACCTAAAATGTTCAGAGGTTTTAGGGCTTACAAAATCTTTATACAGAGACATTATACTGCCTAGGTTGTTCTATCTTTTGACTCTCAAAATTTGCACCCATCACAACTGCAAGAAATATTTTTTCTCAATTAATTCCTTGCTATATTAGTTTAAGTCCAAAGGTCTCATCTATGTCTCATAAAGTCATAAAGCCTAAATATACAGCTTTGTAATATAAGGCTATGTAAATATAAGCATCAAAATTTGGTGCAAAATGAGTTCTGGATATAATCCCTCTTTTTAATTGTGTAATTGTTCTTCCTCTATCAACTTGTGAGACTCACAAAACAAATTATCTTATACTCAATGATAAGGTCAAGATTAGGACACTGAATGTAGATTATTGGGGACAAAGGAAAAAATTGAACTGAAAAGTATCACCATTCTCCCAAATTTTAAGTTAACTGATCAAATTTCATTTTACGTATATATAAATTATTTGCTATGTATTGTCATACATCTCATGTGCACTCTTTACATGACATGCATGTATAAAGACATGCATGTGTAAATACATACAAAATGTATGTGTTCCATGATGCACTAATAGTTTTTATTTCCAAGGTCTATTTAAAATCAGTCACTTGGAAAAAAATGTATTTTTCTCATAGATCCATATGTTTCAGAGCATATTTAGTTTTGCAGATCATTTTAAAGATTCAGTTTTACCTGTAATTCAGTAGAATGAATGTAGAAAAAGTATTTTGGCCAACATTTTCATATGAGAAGACATAGTGTATAGAAAAATGATTATAAATCATTTGACAATTATTATACTAATTATAGAAGTTAATTTGTCCTCTTACTTTGCCTTCATATTTGAAAGGCACAAGAAATAAAATCTTGGCCTGGGAAGTTCTCATTTACTTTAAAAGAAAACTCTGCTTTCCTGTGTTAGTCACTCCAGTCCTCTTCAGATAAGCAGTGCATTTTTTTCCAGTTTCTGTGCCTGTGTTAAAATAAATGCTATAGAAGACCTCAGCTGCAAGGGAAAAATAGATTTCAAGGTCAAAGTCACTTACTTTTTACTTTAAAGTTCTACTATTGGTAGCAAACTTAGAAAGTTATTGCCAATCCAAGTTACATATATTTTGATCTTCATTTTATTTTGATACATTCATGATTTCATTTGAAAGTTCTATTTTTTTATTAGGAACTTCATTAAATGCTATAATAATTCATTTTAATACCATTTATTAAAATGTTTTTAATTGTTGTATTTCAAATTTTTATTTTATGTATTATAATTTAGAAAGTTAGTGTTAAAATTATGGTCTTTATAGAGCCAGAGAAACAGTACACTGGGCAGGGCTCTGTCTTGCATAAGGCTGACCCAGGTTTAATCCTCTACAATAGACCCCCAAGAAACACAAACAAAAAAAATTATTACTGAGGTGCTAAACAATAGTCCAGTGGGTTCCACTTGTCTGGGTTCAATTTCCTGGCACTACATATGGTACTCCAAATTTTTTAGGAGTGATCTTTGAGCATAGAGTCAGGAGTAAGCCCTGAGCTCAGTCAAATGAGACCCAAATCAAAAAACAAACAAAAAATTGATATTGGTTTAAATCTATACATATCTATATATTTTATATTGAAATTTTGAAAACAAGATTTTGATATATATTGATATATTTAAACATTCATTATTGATATATATAAGCTTTATACCACCATTATCAAAGTGCCCCAGGACCCTCCATAACTGTGTTCACGTCTCTTTGTCTGGTCTTCTCCACATCCTGTTTGAGAATTGGTTCTGTAATGACATGTCAAATATTTGTCATTTTTCAGGTCTTGTTTTGACTCTATATTCTTCTCTCTATATTTTATTAGTTTGAGAAACTTTCATGCTGCTTTCCTTAGTGGTTAACTTTCTTAACTAATCAAAAATACATTACTATGTCCTTTATATATGTCTTTGAGCATGTCTCTGACACTTATAAATTATTACATTGATGTTTTGTTGGTATCATAAATGTTTATTATATTTATATAATTATATAATAAATATATAAATAAATGTATTTATATTTATATTATATTTTTACAACAAAAACAATATTCATAATCAAGTTTTTTGTTATCTTTCCAATGTTTATTTAATGTTTATATTTTTCTATGCTAAAACTCCTAATTAATTTAAATTCCATTTTACTTGGGTCAGAAAGATAGTACCTAACAGGGATTCTCAAACTACAGCCTATGGGCCACATGTAGACATTTATCTGACCCACCAGGTGTTTTTGCCACAGCTGCCTGTCCGGGGCCATAGTACAAATGTGTCCATGTGCACCACACTCTCCGACTTCCCTCCTTAACCCTGTCTTTGGACTCATCCTCTTAATCTCAGTCAGGGGTCCTCAAACAACAGCCACTATTGTTAGTAATTTTTTAAACTATAGTCTGGCCCTCCAACAGTCTAAGGAACAGTGAACTGGCGTCCTGTTTAAAAGTTTGAGGACCCCAAGTACAAAGGATAAGGTTTGCATTCGTTTGCATGCATCTGACCTCACTTTGATCCCAGGATTGTATATGGTCCCTTGAGCACAACCAGAAGTGATCTCTGAGCACAGATCCAGTAAAAGTTCTAAAAACCACATGTACAGCAAAATTTTGTTTCAGTTTCAAATTCTTTAGAAAAATACTTTAGATATGTTGAATAAACTTATTTGATTAAAATTATTGGAATTTATAGATGAATTCTGGGGAAATGCACCAGTTTTTAGTGCTAAATTAGTGCTAACTGCACCAATTTATAGTGCTAAAACCTTTAATCCAGGATACTAACAGGACTGCATATAGATGAGCATTCATTTACTGTCTTGAAAAAGCTTTTAATTTTCTATATTTAGGTTAGTACTGCAGCTAATTATTTTTCTTTGTATGTATTATATTCTTCTTTGTGATTTGAATTAGTTTTTTTTCTCTGAGAGGTTCTAAATCTAAATTGTTATTGAGCTGTTAATTCTGTAATCTTGTGACTGTTTTAATTTACCATGTTATCACTCATAATATTTCAGTTGATTCAGGTGATTATCATGGGCTTTATAGGTTTAAAAATATTATTTAGGACTGGAGCGGTGGCACAAGCTGTAAGGCGTCTGACTTGCCCGCTCTATCCTAGGACGAACCGCAGTTTGTTCCCCCAGTGTCCCATATGGTCCCCAAAGCCAGGGGCTATTTCTGAACACATAGCCAGGAGTAACCCCTGAGCATCACCGGGTGTGGCCCAAAACCAAAAAAATAATATATATATATATATATATGTATTATTTAAACATCCTATTGTTGATCTGAATCTTCCTTTGTTCCAATAAACAGAATAATAGAAGTTACTTGAAAATTGAATATTAAAATTTTGCTGTTGTCTTCATTTTTATTACATGTAGAAATTAACTTTATTTTTAATTTATTTTGCATCATTTTTATTTTGTTCTGTTTTGGGACAACATCTGATCATGTTCATGTGCTACTTTGGGATTTTCTTGAAACAGTTCTTGGAAACCAAGTGATGTTAAGAATCAAACCCAGTCTTCCCACTTGTAAAGCTTGGTATTCTGCCTTTCGAGTTATCCTGACCCAGTTTTTATATTGTTTTAAAAATAGAGTTAAAATTGTATCAACATCTATGAAGAGCATATTTTTTCTTCCTCAAATTAACTATCCTCAAATTCTTGAAATAAGCCCTTGTTGGTTATGTTGTACATATAAAATATTATTTAATTTGATTTGTTGATGGTTATAGAAGGGCTTTGCAATCTCATGCTTAATGTAATTTATTTGTGTTCTTTGCATTTGTCTGATATGTTGTTTTAGGCAAGGATAATTTGAAAGTATGCTAAATCTTCTGGAAGATTTCTATCTTTTTCTCTGATCCGGAACAATTTAAATAGATAATGCCTGAAGTACAGCATGACAAGTGTAAAAATATTTATGTTATTATGAAAATAAATCATAAAATTAATAAATAGCTAAAATGATCAAAGTGTTAAATATTAAAAATGGGCATATTAACCATAAAGTTACGACCATTATGGAGAGTTAAATACTAACCAGAAAATACCTAGAAACATGTATTCCATTTTACAAAATTTATTGAACTATTTCCAATTAAATTAGAAGTTTATGCATTGGGTTCATCAACATCATTATTACTAAATAACTCATCTCATTAAAGTTTAGAATTTATGACTGTAGATTGAAAGACATGAAACGTAGGTCCTTGCCCAAGTTTAATGCTGCAATGTGACTTTGGTTAAGTCCCTTCCGTGCTCTGTATTCGAAAAATCAGATTTAAAGTCAGGTTTAAATTGATGTCACTCAGAGGCATTTTGGGCTTCCTGATTTTATATAAGATATTTAATTTTCCTCAGTCTCTTAAAGGCATTACTTTCTTAACCATTTCCAATATGACAAAATGAGTTTTTAAAGATTGGAAGACATTTTTCAGGTTGATCCGTCACTAACATGTAAATGGCAAAAACACTCGTATAATATTCTGGATACTACTGAAATTTTTTTCAGTACAGATGGTCAAAGGAAAATATGTGGTGTTTGGTGAATACCTTTCCCTGAAAAAATAATTTTGTGTTCCTCCGTCTGACCTTTTAAAATCTTGCACTTATTTTACTTTTATGGTTGCATCTTAATTTAACATAACTGATGGCGAAATAAAAAAGATGCTTTATGAGCCTCATTTTGTTCTTATCTATTTATAATATTATCAACTGAATGTGAGCTCTTAATTCACATTTTATCCATCACTTATTTTATCTCCACAGATGTATGCACAATTGTTCTTTTAGGACTCTGCTCAACCCACAGATGTCTCCCCAGCTGCTCTCTGTTCCAATGGGAGATATTTTTTTCCTTTGACTTTTTTTTTCTTGCCTTAGAGCAGTCATGTAAGGTTTTTTTTTTGTTGTTGCTGTTGCTGCAGTCTTGTTTTGTGTTTGTTTTATTTTTACTTAATGCGTTGCATCACTCTCCATTTCCCTCCCCCAACAATTGGGTAAAGAAATGATCCCTTTAAAAAGAGATCTTGAGAGGCGTCAAGAAAGATCTAGATATAAAGTGCTGTCTCTGCCTCGCCATTGAATCCTGCTTCCTGTTTTGCATCCTGGAGGCCTTGGAACTTGAATCACCTAGATTTGAGTCTCCTGTTTTCTACATATTGCAGGAGTTCATATGCTGAGACAATACAAAATCTCACACTTCATTCAGCAAAGAACAAGAAAATTAATCAAAAATTTCCTAATTTAGGCAAAATGACAAATTATCAAGCATTTGAGCCTAGAGGGGACCAAATAATTAAAATTGCTGACTATATCATGCATAGCCACAAGAATTAGGAACTTCATAATTTTCTTTGTTTTGTAGAGATGACCAAAGGTTTAATAGAGTGATTCTGAACTTCTGGCAATTAGATTTATGTCTGCATTACTCTGAACACCTCTAAAAACTTATATTTGTACAAGGAAGAACTTTATTTACTTCAAATATCACCTTTATCCAGTATTTACAATCACTGATTATTTGAATTGTAAGAGGGTCCAAAGAGAACTAAGGTCCTACCTTCTTATTTTGTCTATCATACACTGTTAACCAGGGCCCTAATATGACTTCCATGAAAGCACAAAGTTAACTTAGTGCCCTGGAAAAAACTAGATGCCTAAAATATTAATCAATAGTGGATCAACAGAACAGTATTTATTGGCATCTGAGCCTTAATTTAATCTAAAGATAAAGTTTCCTGATTTGGGATTCTTAAAAGAGTGAAAACAAATTCATAGTATTTTTTCATGTTTTATTTTTGGTTTGAGGAGAGATAGTCTACACTTGCATATAACAAATGCCTATAAAATTATATCACCTACTCCTTCAAGATAATTAATGCAATTGAGGAGATATCTATAATTCAGTTTCAACCAAAGGGGATTGCCAAATCTAGAACAGCATTTATGTCTTAAGATGCTATTTTGTTTTAAGATTTTTTATGATTATTTTAAATATTTCACTAATCTGTTGCAATCAAAGTAGAAAAAAAGACAGGCAAATTACACACCAATAAAAATGGCCTTAGACTCAGAAACAAACGGTGGGATATATATTTATTTATTTATACATATAAATATATGAAGGCATATATATATCTTTCAGGGCAAGATACACTATTGAAATTTGGGGATAAACTTAAAATATGCTTTTATTACTATTGATTGCACATTAGATACATGCCGAGGTTCTATACACCATTCTATCAAACATCAATATTACTAAAAATATGCATTTTACTTAAAAATTTTATCCAGGAACAGTTTCTTCAGGAACTATTATTTCTCATATTTAATTACAGTTATTAATTAACTTATTTGTGTATAATACAGCCTCAATATTTTATAACTTAAATGATATGCTGTCCTATTATATGAGAATAAATTTGTTGGTGTTTCTGTTTCTTCTTAACTGTTGTTTACATCTTGAGATTTTATTTGATGGAGTTTCTTCATGTAAAATATCTTGCATATAAGGAGCAGTATATTTCAATACCAATTTTGTTCTAAGGAGCAGTATATTTCAATACCAATTTTGTTCAATTGATTTTAAGATAGAAATTTCCACCTATATCAGTGTGCAATCTTATGATTTTTCTCTCCTTCAGCTGATAGGTATTATGCCAATAATAATAAGCCAAAGTCACCTTTTCTTACTCCTAACTAAGCATCAGAATTATAGATTATGCTTCACAGGTAGTATGAAATGGTTCTGCTAGTTATATCTTGGTATGTTCTTTCACCAAGATTACTATTGGAGTAGTTTTCTTAGGAACATTAATGCAATATGCTGTGTGCTGAAAGCTATTTGTTGATTTTAAAGTCTAAGGGCTGAGATTTGAGTGGGGAAGAATTTGGTGTGGGTAAAGTTACACAAGCCATTGCATTTTCCCCACAATTACCTAGTCATGCTACAGACTGTCAACCATACACCTCATTTGCTTCTCCTTTGAAACATTTGCTTTGCAAAGATTTAGTTTAGAGACATATTTTTCTTTTTTTTGAACAAGCAAAAAAAAAAATCCTCCCTCAAAACATGTGATTGTATTTCTTTGCATCTGCATCACATCTTCTAAAATGTTGAACTATCGTTTAGTTCTTCATTTTACTCTTGAAGAGGATTTTTATTTCTATGAAATAGTCCTCTTTATTTGAACAGTCAATTGTTTGACAATGCTTTAAGAAATTATTTAGAATAACAAAGCATCAACTAGTAGTTTTAATGTATATTATATAATTTATTTATTTAATTTATAAGATATTTAAAATTTGTAGATGTGTATAAAACACATACAGTAAAATGCTATTCAAAATTTGAAGAAAGTAATAGCAGCATTCACACCATCTATCCAATATTGCCTTCCATATTAAAATATGATGAAAAGCATGATAACATATGGCTAATTTTGTGAGGATGTGAAGTAATTTTATGAGGTAGCATATTTTGTTGGTCATTTGTCAGTCTTGCTTGCTTTAAGTGCATTAAAAGTCACAAACATTTGAACATTTTTCACATAATTTCTTTCTTTTTTTTAGTGACAAACACCTTGGCTGCCAACAACAGAATGTGTAACTTGGATACCAGGACTTTTTAATGAAGCTTTTGAATCATACAAAATATGATTAATCTGATTAGTGCTTCAGCCTCCTTTTATGCTTACATTATCTAACACAAAGAGCCCCCCTACAGGTTAAAGTTTAAATGTGGATTACCAGATAATGCTAGTCCTGACGAGGTTTCTATGGTGCAAGGAAAAATTGGATTTGCCTTTCACCTCATCTCAGGCTCTGTCATCCTGGTTTTTGCCCTGTTCCCTTGTTCACAGCAAGGATATTAATTTTGCAGTAAAATCTTTAAGCAATTATGCAGATAGCTCTGAAAAAGCAACATACAAACACAATAAGAGAAGCTTAACTGAAAAATGTACCCCAGATATTCATTAAAAACAGATGGCTACATTGCCAACAGCATAACTTTGGATGTTTGGACTAAGCTGGTATTAATCTGCCACAATATGAAGAGAAGTTGAAACTGCTGGTGTGCAAACTCTGTATTGCATCTAGTTTTTGCTTACAAAGGAATAAATGATGATTTATGGTTGCCTTTTTGATAAATGTCCAAAGAATTCGTTACTCAAAAGCAGAGTAACATTGCCCTAGATATCATTGAATGTTGATGCTCATTTCCAAGACATTAATAAACATGAAGTAACACATTATTTTAAAAGCAAATTTAAAAACTGCTCTGGAAGTATATGATTTCACTTAAAATTTGACATGAAGTAATTTCTTTAACATTAACAATAAGAAATTGTTTGGTCAATAACACATTTTGAAGGAATATATTTTGACTATATTTATGTACATATATATAAATATATATAGAAATTAGTTATGAGTTTTGCCATTTATTTGATTTTTTTTCTTTAGTGAACATTGAAAGTTTTTATCTAAATAAAATCTGGTCAAATGAAGCAGAAAAATATTTGATTATGTCTTCCTCATGAGACATGAATGCTAAAAGGCAACTCTGCTACTGAGGCAATTATAACGTTAAATAAACATATTATTCATTTACATAACTGACAAAGCAAAGTGAACCATTATGCTATACCTAAACCAATACATAAGAGATAAAATAGTTGTACAATATTTTAACTAACCATTAGAGGAAAAATTCATAAGTAAAGCTACTTTTTTAGGATAATATTGCCCTAATTTGTTATATAAACTAGTCATAAACCTAACCATCATGGATACAATAATATTGATTGTTAAAACTAAGGGCAAATTGAAACATCTTGCTGATATTCTTTCGCCACATTTCTAGCCACATAATGAGGAACTGGAGTTGTTAAATGTTCCATGTTACAGCTAAAAGTTAATTTTTTTCTTTGCTGAGTTTTAGACAATACCTTTTCTTATATAGAAGAAATGCTTATTTATTTACTGTAGATGAATTAAGAACTATACCAAGCAGAACAAAGTTTAGATCACTTTCTGAACTACCACTAATATTAATATATTTATTAATATGCATGTGTGCTTGCATGTTTTTGTGTATAGATAGATAATTTTATCAAGATAAATTGTTTTAAGAATTAAGACCTTATATTTATTTACTGCATGTTTCATATACTGTCTTCATCACCTAACATCAATCTAACATCAATTCTATATAATTAAATATTCTGCAACTACTTTACATTCAGATGGTAACATTTTATTGTATGGCTATCCAAAATTCATTTTACTAACTCCATATTGATAATAAACAAACAGCTTCAAAATTTTACCTCTAATTAAAAAGCAATGTTCTTTCATTTTAGCTGAAGTGCATGCTATATATATATATATATATATACACATATATATATGTATATATATATCACTAATGACTTATTCATCTGACCTGTTGCTCTTTTATATGTAAATAAAACATTGCCCGGGCAATAGTATATTCATGAAGTAAATTCCACAGACCTTTTGATTAATTCAAATTTTTAATGTGCATTTATATGCTAGATAAAACATTTTGCTGCTAATGGAAACAATTATATTGTGCTAATAACTCTAACCTATCTAATCTAATTCCTATCATCTTGCCTCATTTTTCAATCATGCACTGTTTCAACCACATAGATCACACACTATTTCCTTTCAATGCTCACTATTCTCAAATTATAGCAACACTGAAAATGTTCTCATAAAGTAGGACCTGCTTTCACTCACTTTACTAAAGTATCCACTTTGCCTAACATGACCCCTTCCTTAAACCCCACATGTCCCCTGCCACTCATATATATAACACAATATTTCCAGTTCTATCATGTACTTCCTTTTGTGTTTATTTGTTTTTTGGTGATGCTCGGGGGTTACTTCTGGCTATGCGCTCAGAAATTGCTCCTGTCTTGGGGGACCATATGGGATGCCACTGCTCTGGCCCCTATCATATACTTTATTAATTGGAAATATGAAGTCTCTCTTCCTCAGCAGACCATAAGCAACGCCAGGGCAGGGTCTATCTTTCAATCACTTCTGGATTCCCAGTACCGTATTTTCCGGTGTATAAGACGACCCCCTAATTTTACAGTTAAAACATAGATTTAGGCCTATATTTGTTGGAGGTGCTCTAATATAGTCCATTCAGTTACTATGCATGTGTCCTGATACAGCAGCTTTGACTACACAGAACATTCCGGTGCTGCAACTGTATGTATCACAGTGAGCCAATCACAACAAGCAAAGGTTCAAAAATTCTACTGTAATAGACTTGCTCTCTGACTCTGGTCAATCTGAGCAGGCTTTTTATAGTGTAGATTCAGGTACAAAACATTGCATAATTTGCATGCATAAAAAGCCTGCTTGGATTGGCTGAGTTAGAGAGGTGGTCCGAGCAGCCTTGCAGTGATTGGTGCAGGATTGAGTTGGAAACTTTGTTTCGTGGCAATATACAGATGATTTTTGCTTAGTGGCATATCAAAACATTTTTGGGGATATACTCGGTGTATAAGACGACCCCAATTTTCTGTTGACTTTTTTTGTTTCAAAAGTCATCTTATACGCCAGAAAATATGGTACTTGATGAAGTCCCCTGCATCAGATAGGTAGAGAGGTGCACTGAAATAAATCAGAATCTGAAGACCGATTAATAAGAAGATAAATAAGAAACATCTTAACCATATTTATGCAATATTGAAACAATTAAACAAGGACACATCTATATCTTGAGTAGGATCAGCCCAGATAGAGAGTTGAGACATCCCTATAGTCACAATGTCACATGATGGGATAAGAAGACTGAAAGATCACAGATAACTTATTCCTTTCTTTTAACTCCGTGAATGAACTCAACTTATCTGGAATTAGAATGAAACCTTGAATTAATATGGGTCCAAGTGCATGGAGAACAGGGGAGAAGAGTCAGATTTTGAATCAAATGGGGAAAAAATGTCAGAATAGTTAAATATTTAAAATGAATTTCCTCTCTGTGATAGCTGCCTCCTCGTTTCCTTGATTTTCCTTTGAGCAAATGTTGAGAGGCAAGAGATAACTATTATTACCTGAAGAGAAGCAAGTCCTGGATACAGAAGAAACTCCTTGTATTTGAACCCTTGCCTATTTTGTGTGTGAAACATCATGTTACTTGATATTAATAACATCTCAACAACACACCTCTTTGCTCCACCTACCTTGTGCAATCATTTTAAAGAGATTCTTGTGAGAATGAATGATAGAGCAATCTCTTTTTAATAACAAAACTGAACTATATGATTTCAAAACTCCTTCCATATCTAGAGTCTGTGTATATAAATAATTCTTTTATAGGGCACTAAAAGTGCCTTCTAAGAATAATTATCCCCTCTACCACTACATTGCACATAGTTTATGATTTTTCTTTCCAATTAAGAAGTTAGTCAGAACTCCACTAGGTTTCATTTGAATAAATACTCTAAATTACATTTGGGAATTAGAATTTTTAAGATTTTTTTATTGAGACCATTGTAATTACAAGTCTTTCACATTTGTAGTTCAGGCATATAGCGATAGTGAATTAGGGCCATTCCCATCACTTTACTTTGGCTTTACTTCACCAGAGTTCCCCACATGCATCCCATACGTCAACTCTTAGCCTTCTGAACTACTAGTGTAACAGGTCCATTTTGTGTTTAGTTTGTTATAGTTTTGGGTCTCTTGTTTATATTGTCATTGACTTTGGCTTGGGTATTTAGATTTGACTTTTTTTCCCACTCAGCTCCTAAGACCTGGATTCCATCCACTTAATTTTTCTTTTCTCCATTTGTAGGAAGATGTAGAAATATGAGGCAGAACAAAATAATTTAAGTTCTAAGGTTCTATGAAAAAGGCAGGAGCATCTATCTAGAAGATACAAATAAAATTAAAAGAAGAAAAGTGGGGCAGATGTGGCACATTATTGGCACAATAAGTATTGGGGAAATTGGAAAGGAAATTTCCTTGGCCTAAGAGATACATGATTATCTCCACCCATGAAGCATACTGTCATAAGACCAACTATAGGCTCTGGGAATGTTGGTTGTCTAACCCAAGATCTTTCATTATAGTCCTAGGAAATTTCTGCTCAGTCACAGTTGTTGTAGTCAGTCTTCTATAATTAGAGATTTCAACTAACTACACATCATTAGTTTGTGTGATAGGGCAACCTGCCCTTAGATCAAGTTATTGTTGTTTTCTCATCATCAGGATGTCATATGAACCTACCCTGGATCATGGGGAATTGATTCCTGGTGCTGTTGCAGAAAACTGTGCTGGTTGGTTCCAATGTTGGGATCCAAGGTTCTGGGTTGGATGATTGATGTTTGATCATTGAGGCCTTAGTCAAGTCCCCATGACAAATGTTCAGGGCAGTGGGGCCGGAGTAATGGCACAGCAGTAGGGCATTTGCCTTTCACACAACCAACCCCGGATGGATTCTGGTTCTATTCCCAACATCTTATATGGTTCCATTGTACTAAGAATTATAACTATTAAGGAAATATGTCTACAGAAACATACAAAGGAAATGCAGATATCACCTTTAAGACTTTGAAACAGTAGGGAGTGGGGATTAAAAACCCAGAGCAGTGTTTTATCCTGCCTCATGGTCTTGTGGAATCTGAGAAATGGTTCACAGAAGTTTGGGATCAGGTAGTGTCCTTGAGCTGAGGGTCTCTCCAGAGTCAAATCACTTAGCAAGCAGCAGTTCATAGTGGGAATAGGTGGAAGAAAAAACAACCTCATAGAATTTGTCTGTGGAAGCAGTGGCTGCATCTTCTTCCTGGGGTTGTAGGGTATCCTTTCACTTTTGAAGTCAGCTGGCAGCTTGTTGGGGTAGAGAGAAGTTTCCGGTTCCTGAGGAGTTAAGAACTGAGGGTAAAGATGGTTAAATAGGGGAGATAGAGGATCAGGGTTAAGGGTATGAGAAGATAGGAGAGGATATGTAAGGTGGTATATAGGGGTATAATATAATAGGAACTATATACAGTATAGGCAGGAATTATATGCAATACAGATTAGACAAACAGGAATCTGACATGTACTCACACACAAAAACACATAGACAATGGAGATATAATAGGTTTCAATTGAAAGACTGATTCTTTTGGAGTGGGTCAGAGCACTTAGAAAAAATAGAGCTGGCACATGGGGGATATTCCAGTTTCTAGGCAATTCATCGATAGTGGGGATACACTTTGCTGATAAGAGTTCTGGGGTTAGATTGTGCATGGAGCATACTTAGAACAATCATCATTTTCATGTCTAGGGCACCAAGCAATATTATAGTGAGCTCTGTAAGAGGAGTCTACCTCATGTAAGCCAATATATACATATATATATATATATATATATATATATATATATATATATATATATAATATATATATGTATATATTGGTTTCTGGGTCACACCCAGCAGTGCTCAGGGTTACTCCTGACTCAGAAATTGCTCCTGGCAGGCTTGGGGGACCATATGGGATGCTGGGACTCAAACCCCATCCTTCTACATGCAAGTCAAATGCCCTACCTCCATGCTATATCTCTCATGGCCAATATTTTTTAACTGTATACTAAAACCTTTCTGAAAAACTTTTCTTACAACCAGATTTTTTTCTAGTTGGCATCTTTTGAGACTATATGATTAAATATTCTAGCAATGGGAATTCAACTGGCACATGTATCAAAAACAATTTCTGTGGTTGGAAAATAATATTAAAAAGCGTGTATTTTAGCAATACCAAATGTTTCTTTGAGATGACATCTTGTAACAGGAAATGAGCACAGTATTGAAAAATATGCAACTAGACATTATATGAACATTCAATAGATATTTTTTCTTTTGTAAGGAAATTTTCATAAACAGTTATTTTTAAACTTCTAAGCAAAAGAAAAGTGTTAAATAGGTTAAGTGGAAGTACCTAAAAATGAAATCACTGCAAATGATGGTCTAAATAATACTTTTGAATAATTTATTACTTTAGAGTATTTTGGGGTTCTGTGAATTAATATTTGAATCTGTCTCAAATGTCTGATTTAATAAAGTAATAAGCTCTTTATTTTATTTAATAATAAAAATTAATTTACTTTAATGATTAGGAATTTTGCTAGTGTAAAAACGAAAATCCTCACATAGAAATAAAGGAATAAATGTATTTGATCCAAGGCTACAATCAATGCACCAAATTCTACTCAACAGTACCAAACACATCCAAAGGATCTCAATATCTCAGGCTTATAAATTCAACAAAACAACCAAAGTTACATGACAAGTATATGTAACTACAATCAAAACAAAATAGCAGGAATTTTAGATTTTCCAGAATAAGAGGTTTAGAAATTTCTAATTTCATACTGTGACTTTATTGACTAGCGATTTAGCTTGCTATTTAATTAGCAGGTCAAATAAACTCACCTTGCTGCAAATAAAGTGTGATAATACTCATGTGTAGAAATTACTATATCTAGAAAGAATTTTACTTATCCTAACTTATTTTCCTCTCTTATTAAAAGAAAAAAAGAATAAGTGCTACTAACAATGAATGCCAATTGAGAATTGAGTTATTTAGAAATGTTACGATAGCTATTTAAATTATTTTATTTACTAGTTTTTAAGCACTCTAACTGTGACTTTATAAATAATTGTTTTAATCTGTAAAGGAGATATAATATGGGAATCTCATGTGCTAGTCCCTTTTGTCCCCATAACAGATAACCTCACTTTGAGTCACTAATGGTGTCTGAGGAAAGCCTCTTACACTTTCACCTCTGAATTTGTTTCACAGTGTCTGGAAACCATACCTGTGTTGTGGTCACCTGTATTCCTGAACTGGCTGACACTGTTCTCCAGGACAGACCTCAGAACCCAGCTCTGTTCAGAGCTTGGTCAACATATTCTAACATGAAACTTTATTTCTTCACTCTCTTGCTAGAAAATAGACAAAATCACATCCAACGAAGGAGCAAAGATGTTTCACTTCCAACTCTGCAGAAGATTGTTTATGAACATTTTAAGAGTAGCTAAACCAACTACTCTGTGAAGCATGGGAGACAGTGTGATGAGACTTCAAGGTGTACGGTGGTTTTGCAGAAAAGGTAGCACTCAGCTACTGATTTCTTCAATATTTTTATGTTTTCTGGTAGTAAAAATCTTAAATGCCTCTATGGAACTGGCACCTTGTTCAAATAGGAGATTCTATGGTGGAAACCTAGGAACAGAGCAAAGTGAAGAAGTGGTGAGGTGGAGAACTCAGTTCTCATCAAAAGGAACCTGAGTCTTACTCAAAGAAAAAAATACAAATGGCCAAAAGACACACGACAAAATGCTCTACATCACTAATCATCAGAGGGATGCAAATAAAAACAACTATGAGGTAGCATCTCACACCACAGAGACTGGCACACATCACAAAGAACAAGAACAATCAGTGCTGGTGGGGAGAAAGGAACTCTCTCATTCACTGCTGGTGGGGATGCTGTCTAGTCCAGCCTTTATAGAAAACAATATGGAGATTTCTCAAAACATTGGAAATTGAGCTCCCATATGATCCAACTATACCACTCAAAAATACAATTAAAAATACAAAAATACAATAAAAAATCCCTTCCTCATACCTATATTCATTGCAGTGCTATTTACAATAGCCAGATTTTGGAAACAACCAAGATACCCTTCAACAGACGAATGGCTAAAGAAACTGTGGTACATATAAACAATGGAATATTATGTAGCCATCAGGAGAGATGAAGTCATGAAATTTTCCTATACTTGGATGTTCATGGAATCTATTATGCTGAGTGAAATAAGTCAGAGGGAGAGAGATAGACACAGAATAGTCTTACTGATCTATGGGTTTTGAGAAAAATTACAGACATTATTGTAATAATACCCAGAAACCGATGAGGGCAGGAACAACTAGCTTACAATATTAAGCTCACCAGAAAGAGTAGTTGTGCAATTAGGGAAATAACTATACTAACAACTATCTTGACAATCTTTTGTTTTTGTTTTTGTTTTGGTTTTGGGCCACACCCAGCAGCGCTCAGGGGTTATTCCTAGCTCTACATTCAGAAATCGCTACTGGCAGGCTTGGGGGACCATATGGGATGCCGGGATTTGAACCATCATCTTTCTGCATGTAAGGCAAACACCCTACCTCCCTGCTCTCTCTCTGGCATTATCATGACAATCTTAACAAGTGAGAAAAGTAGAATGCCTTTCACGAATACAGGCAAGGGTTTGGAAGGAGGGTGGGGGGCATTGGTGGTAGGAATGTTGCACAAGTGAAGAGGGGGTTTTCTGTTTCTGACTGAAACCCAACTACAATCATGTTTGTAATTATGGTGCTCAAATAAAGATTTTATA
Organism: Suncus etruscus; assembly: GCF_024139225.1. Taxonomy (NCBI): domain Eukaryota; kingdom Metazoa; phylum Chordata; class Mammalia; order Eulipotyphla; family Soricidae; genus Suncus; species Suncus etruscus. Next base: position 19,555,796 of record NC_064860.1, read on the forward strand.
TATTAACAACAAAAGAAAGAGAATCAAAACTTGCCCAGAGGCTGTATTTCATTCATAACTAGGACCTGCTACAGAAATTTGAGCAAATTAAAACTGGCCTTCAAAATATCAAATGTTTGTCAAATATGTGCCTACAAAATATCAAAATTTTGTTTTCTCCAATATTATTGGAACTACATGGGGAATGGCAGTACAAAATAATTAAATTTAACTGGAAAAGCACCTTTCATTTGGATTTAGGATTCTTATGAAGTTAGCCAAGAAATACTACGGTCACGCTCAATTATGTTTTATGATGTTATTTGATTAAAATGCAGATGGAGAAGCCAAAATTACTATGTTTGTTAAGGAGCTTTTGATGCTGATTCACTCCCTGCCTCCAGATATGGTCCAAGGAACCAAGGATGAGCCCTGAACACAGACCCATGAGTAAGTCCTAAGCACCATGGGATATGGCCCAAAAATCCAAAAGAAAGATACTCACATAAAATTCTAAACATATAAAAATCTTACTTTTCTCTTTCTGCTCTTTCTACTAAAGAGGTGAAGAATAAAATTCAATTTTAATAGCTTGAAGGAAAACATAAGCTCAAATATAATTCTAACATTTGCTTATTGATTTTATAACATTAAGGCTGAAATTTAAATATTTTGTATTCAACATGTTGCTCAATATTCACAATTAACTTAAATATAGGTACTATTACTATCTACATATTATAGATAAGAATTTTAATAATCCAAAAATGTAAGGCAAAGTTCACTTAGGGTCACTAACTAGTCAGTAGACTCTAAGTCAAAGCAGACTAATTCCAATATCTAGGACTTTAAGGAATAAAAACTATTGCAATTATTGCTACTAATTACTTTGATTAATCTCCAACTGCCTTATAATGAATACTTATCATCTCCATACATCAATGAAGTAACTGAAACACCCAGAAATAAAGTGTAATATACACATTTCAGTTTGATAGCAAAATGATGAATTAAAATCTCAGATCTGATTTCCAAAATCAGGTATATTACAGCCAGTCCCATTGCCACCCTACTATAGTCATTTCAAAGACGTCTTCCTAAACAAAATGCAAACCACTCCTGTTTCACTTAAAGCTTGTAATGTTTTATTCAAACTCAATGTCAACACTGGTCAGTGAACAAAATATCAGGGAGGCATTGAACTTTTTTTGTTTGGTTGATAGGGAGGGTCATACCAAACAATGCTCAGAAGATACCAGAAGATATTCCTAGCTCTGATTATTTTTAAAAGACACATGAACAATATAATTTCGTGTACTTAGATATTTTTTAGTTTAGGGGCCACACCCAAAACACTGGGTGAAGCTCAGGAGTTACTCCTGGCTATGCTCTCAGAAATCTCTCCTGGCTAGGGGGACCATTTGGGACACCAGGAATCTAACTGCGGTCATTCCTGGTTCAGTTATGTGCAAGGCAAATGCGATACCACTGCGCCACCACTCTGGCCCCTGGACTTAGATTTTAATGTGAAGACTAGTAATGTTTTCTAGGTGATGTATATTCTGATTAATAAATTGGCATATTTAAATATATCTAGAAAATGAATGAAGCTATACATTTTGATAAAATATTAGAAAAATCATTCAGGTAAGAAAGCATTTAAAATATAGTAGTAATAGCTTTCTTTTTTTACTTCCATTAAGTTAAAGCAGAATTTTATTTTCAGCACAGCAACATGCTCAAAATTTAAATGGCCATTTTATATAAATTTATGGGATTCAAATCATCTTTATTTTTACTACAGACATCACAACATAGATGTGGAAGATGTGGGAAGAAAAACCATTAAAATTGCATTGGTAGCAACCTCAGCTTTTCTCCCCAGAAGCTTTGGAGGCAGGTCTGTGGGAAAATTTGATAAATGAAAATTCTAAGCTTCAGAGTTTAAAAAGCTGAACATTCCCCCACCCCTCCAGAATGATGTTGACCTTGGTCTAGTCTGTTCCTCTGCTGATTGTTTGAACTACATTCTCCTTCATGGATGATGGTTACTTATTACATTATTTATTGATAGGGCTGACACTGGTTGAATGGATTCATTACATTTCACAAGTTGTTGGCTTCTAGTTCACTGGGAAAATAAAACACACTCTCTTTAGACTCTTTAAAAGACAAAAAGCGTCATGTTTTTTTGAGCTCTTTTTAAAGCATGTAATAAAGCATGAAAAGATATGACATCAATCCCACTAAAACACAAGGGAAAATGAATGATGTTACTGTAAATCTTTACATCAATCACCCTGGATACTTGGGAAGACAATATAGTTTTGTTTGCATTTCAGAAGTGACAAACAACTCTGGTGACTGGCTTACCATAGTCACTTTCTATTAGTTCAGACCAGAGGCAAGTCGGAATTAAAATGTGGTGCTGCGTTGCTAGGCAGCAGAGTTGTCTTGATATGGTGGTTAGTTTCCTTTTCACTGAATGACAACAGTGAAATGAAAAGAAGTTTTGAAAAACTTGATAATGGTTTTCAAAGGAGAAGGATAATTGGTGGTGCCCGTTTGTGCGCCACTGTGTGGAAACTTTCAGGCGGCCGTGAGAGAGGACTGTCACTAAAAATTTAAACTCTTGTACACAACCTTGACCCAGCGTCTTCTCCAGGTTTTGGCGGTTCATTTTCAGAACACCCCTCTGAGATCGAGGGGTGGAGGATGAAAGCCTGAAGACAGATGGGTAAAGCTCCAAAGAAAGAAAGGAATCAATAGTTGTGATTTAATCCATTGGTGAATGGGAGGAATTAAGTGAAATCCTAAAAAAATAAGAAATGTGTAAAAGACCTTTTGCGAGCACCTATAACAGAAATGTTTTAATTGCCCGGCAAGTTGAGATTGACACACTGGAATCTGGAATCAAACACAAGAAATAAAGATCCTGGATCTTTGATTTACTAAATCAAGGGTAGAATTATTGCCCTGATGCTATTTTTTTTAATTTTCAGATTAATTCATAAAAAAATATTAGCTCTCATACAAGTACACTCAAAACATGCAGATAATTAAAACAGAAGCTTTTGTTGTCTTCTTGATCATGGTTTAGAGCATATATTGAAAACAACAACAACAAACAAACATAAACCACCAAATTAAAAAACCCCCAAGCAAACACAGAAAATGCATGTTGCTCACTAGGTCATCCCAAACTGCCAACAGCAAGAACATTTGGTTTAACCGTCTTTGCAATTAATTTACCCCGAATTTTAAAAACTGAGCAAAATGGGCTCATATTGAAAGAAGGGACCAATTAGTGTTGGATTAACATTCATGGTTATTTACAGTTGTTTTTGTACTTGTTCTTGTGCTCTGACTTCCTAAAATTTCACAACCCAAAGATTTAGAAAAATGGGGTTGTTTAGACGCAAAGTGCAATGAAGTGGCTGCAAGTATTGTGCGGACACCACCTCTCTCATTATACCCTCTCAATCAACACTCGGCACACAGGAAACTGCAATAAAGCCCATCTGCCACGGTTAATCTGCAGGCAAACCCACACCCATGTCTATGCCCGTTACCCTCCAGCCTTATTCTTCTCAGATCCAAAGCTTCATAAGGGATCAGCCAAAGTCCATTAAAGTAAATAATAGCTAGAGATGACAGGCTTAGCAAGGATTGGGAGGAAGTTGAAGACCAATCTGAGCTCCGAGCTCTGATTAATAGAGAAAAGCATTAGGAGAAAAGGGGAGAAAAATGACCTCAGCCTGCTCCAAAGAATTCCTGAACCTTCGTTGTTAGGGCAAGTGCTACCATCTGAAACGTTAGTGATCCTTGAATTTCCTTCACTTTGATGCAGCTCAAATGGGAAAATTTTGAAGGTTCAGCAAGGTCCCAGACCTCAGCTGGAAAGCTGTCTGGAGTCAACCCTGTCAAAATTCTCTTGTCTAAGAGAAAGCCTTTATTAGCTAGATTGCAACAACAACAATAACAACACCCACAAATACCCTACACAGTCTGGAAGGAGGGGCCTCTGCTAGAGATTGCAGATGAATTCCTTATTATCTTGCACATAGTCATTTAAAAAATGTCCTCACTCTATGTAGTCAAATTTAAAAAAAAAAATGATTCCTAAAATGAATGCCTTTCAGAAGCTAGCTGGCCGTCCTATGAGTAGGAAAGTAGACACATATGTGTATGTCTATGACTGTGAGGGAGGTATTGTTCAAATGTTTGTTCAGTTCCATCTTGAAATGTGATATTTATTTTTATTGGATAGCACCAAAAATCCTTCTTAAGCAGTTCAATGTTTGTTAAGTCAAGAGAGAACCATAAGATGCTTCAGTTATTGCAACTGTGTTTTTGAAATAAATGGTGGAGAAAATCCCGTATTGGCTGCAAAAAGTTTCCCCTATCCACCATTAAAATATTTTTCACAGCTTCTGACTGATGAATTTTCTAATGAGAAATATTGAGGCAGTAGTAACCTTGACTTTTCTCACATAAGTGCATTGATCTTCAAATGAAGAATTCTTGAATTGGAAAAAAAAAAAAAAAACTCTGATCAATCCTTGAAAGAAATATCTACCTCGCATAAAATTTGTGGTTATGGACTCATTTTAAATCTGCTCTGATACTAAAAAATGATTTTCCTTTTAATGATAAAAAACGAATAAGATGATCTTTCTAAGACAAATGAAGTAAAGAGAGGCTACAGCCTGAGAGGCTCTTTAAAGTTAGGCTTGAAAAATAACAAAGCAGTCCCTGCTTGTCAGAATTCCCAGTCTGAGAAAGAGAAAGCATTTGGCAGAGACCTGCAGGTGTTAGTGAAGCCTCAGAGACTCTTCAGGAAGATAGTAATATTCCAGATGAGGTCTTAATGTCAAGGAAGCTCACCTTGGAATGAATTCCTTGTGCAAAGTTATATTGGAGAGTATAATTTTCATAAATAAATGGAAAAGATGATGTAAAGAACTGCAGGTAAAATGATGGTTCTTCACAGATATTGCTGATCACTTGGCTAATGCACTGTTGATGTGCACGTGATTCAATTTTCATATTTTAATCTTAAGTAGAACAAGAAATGACAATTATGAAAAGACAAAATAGATACCACCAACAGCTGTAATTGCTATGTAGGCTACTTCAAGATGGGCAAAAGACACAGTAAATCAATATTAAGTTCTCCACAAATGTAGATATCACAACAAGGACATCATATAACATCATTATAGGAAAATTCTAATACAATTTGGACAGTTGTAGAGAATACAGGATAACACAGGGAATGTGAAGCTGACTTGCCCTCTACAGCTTTAGCTGATATCCTAAAGGAAAAAACATCCCAGGAATCATGGTTGTATACTTAGTTAAATATGCAGATTGTGTCCACTTTATTAATGAGGGTGGTGATCTTTTCACTATTTAAACTGTTAGAATCATCAAGGGTTAAACAGCTTTGCCACATGCAATTACAGTAAGTTAAAATTCAGTAGCTTTAATTTACTAGAATTTGGGGAAATACTCTTTATACTTCTTCTTAGGGCATATTCTGTGAGGTTAAGAAACTCCTGATTACATTTATGATATTAAGAACTGTTAATATTAAAACATGCATACACATACTTACACACTTTACAAATTAAAGGTATGGTTTGAAATTAGTTAAAAGCATTGAGAAATAAGATTGTTCAATGAAGCCTTAGTGATGAGAAATGAAATAGAAAAAGAGGGAAGCTGACAAGGAAGGAAGCAAGGAAGCAAATAAAATTATAAAGACAAATGTGTAAAAAAAAAAGAAGTGTACAAATAATTTGGTCATAAAATTAGAAATAAAACTCTTGTTTTTAAGGTTATAATTTCATAATGTAATGATTTAAATGCCCTAAAGAAAATAGACTCCATTTCATGCACATCTTTCTGGAATTGTTTGTTCTATGTGAAATAAAACACATAACAAAGCAGAACATTTTATAAATTCTTACAGATCTTTAACATTTGTTCATAAATTATGAAATGGGGAAATTCTCTCATATTTTAGTTACATATTTTAACTATTTAAGGAAGACCATCTTAACATCATTAGAATCAATTTTTCATTTATCCTCTTTTTTGTCCCTATACTAAAGCTTGTTTTAATTTATATCATAGACAGTTCAACACTATATAAATTTGCAACATAAAAGACATACATTTCTTACTACAGTTTCCTTTTTCACAGAAATTCCCTAAATACAAATTTAAATTCAAAGCATTTTGAGAATTATTTAGTACTAGAAAATAAATAATATTTTCATAAAATGGTAAGTTAAATGAAAATTTCTTCTATGTGCAATATAGTAAAAAGCATAAAATAAAAAACACTCCAAGAACTACTTTCACTTCCATGGAATTTATATATTCCTCAAACATTTTCGTCATGCTATCATTGCATCATTACATATTTCTTAATTACTTTTATTTTTACACAAGAAAATATTACATGCCCCTGTAATGCAGTTCATGTACACATGGAATATGTTCATAAATAGTTCCATGCATGACAAATGTATGTTACAGAATTAATTTGCCTGTGTGTATTATCATACATAGAATGCATAAATAAACAACCTAGAGTGTCTTTTGGGGTACCTTGATATACACATTATTTTTGCTACTCAAAGACAACCAGAATTTTCATTTTATTTATGGAAAATATTCATATTTTCCCGAATAATAAACATTCTGACTAAATAAGAGGATATATTATTCCAAATCCTCTCCATTAACATGTGTGATATAATTGACTTATTATGAATTAAATAGGAAAAATAAATATCTTTTTTGTCCTCAACACGTAAATGAAATTTTTTATATATTATAGAAGGATGTTTTAAACAACACATAAGAACATAAAATCTTTCTCAGATTTTATCTGAAGATAGAAAGGATGTTACTTGCTTTTCATAATAATGATAATAATTTTTAGATGATCATATTTCCAAAAAGTTAAGCCTTGTGCTAATAATTGTAAGGTGTCTCCAATATTTAAATTCTCTGGGTTTCCTCCCTGCCCTATATTTTTATTTCAAAACAGGGTGAAACTATATCATCATAGTGTCACATTTGGAAAACTTCTTAGAGTGTTTGTTGAAGTTCAAAGTGTATATAGTTTAGAAAACATCTTATCAAATATAAATATATAATATGTACATAGATAGCATTATAGGGAAATCATAGAATTAAGTATAAAATATCACATTATGCTTATACTATACATATATATATGAGTAAAAATTTACCAGTTATTTCACATATGTGTGTTTGAAATGTGGCCCTCTAAAATACTGATATTATACAAAAAAGGAAAAGGAGAACACTTTTACTCCAAGATTATTTCAACCTTTCTCTCAAAATTGAGACTTTATTTAAATTTAATTCTCATCAGTCTGCCATTGCTAGAAACTCCAAAGCAATAAAAAAAATTCTTTGTGAAATAGACATATCTACAAATATCTATCAATTTGCTGGTTTGTATGGACCAGGCTATTGATGAGAACTAACACATCACCAAATATGAATTCGACAAATAATTCTCATTTGCAAGAACTCCAGCCCTAGGAAAACTTCCTAATTCAGTGCCATGGATGGTCTCTCTAGAGAGAATGTCATGTGTGTGTGTTTGTGTATAATGGGATGCTGTTTATCCCACTATTTCTTACCACTCTGTCTCTTTGGATAACAATCACAGGACCCAGATGCTAAGAGTAAGTGATATTTTCCCATAAGCCGCTCCTGCCGTCTTGGCAGACGTAGCAGGCAGTTGTGTTGGCAGCTTCTGCAGTGCCTCTGGCTCTCATGTGTGGCTTTGCTGTTGAAGGGATGCTTGGCCTGCCCTGTCCTCCTGGATACCATTTCCCTCTGACAGCCCTTGGGTTTTGTGAAGCGTTTTCTCTGCAAATCTCTTGTGCACCCTTTGGATGAACCCTCTAAAGGCAAAATAAGATCTTTCTTTATGGCTGGCTCTAAAAATCAGTTGAATTGCTAGTTGAGGTACTAGATCAAACCAAGCCCAAACTCAAACTTTTCCAATCTATTCCGTTGTCATTTCTATTCTTGATTCCACCCCCAAAGCATATTGAATCTCCACTTCATTGCTAGGGTATGGGCCAAATGATTTGATATCAGTGGTATGCTTTATGATTTTTCTATTATAATTTATGTGATTTTAAGATTCCTTTGTTTCCTTACTTCTGTGTCAGGAATAACTTTTGGAGTTGTTTTAAATTCATAAATAAATCTATCATTTGCAAAACAGACAAGAGAAGAATTTCCCCATTTTACTAAATGAAAATGGCTGATGAACTAATGAAATAAGGTCACATGCTTTTGATATTGATACAAAAGTAATATTTCATTCACTGAATGCTTGTAATCTGGATGACATTTTGAAGCATGTGCTCAAGTTGTGCAAACAAAGGCACACAGCAGAACTAAAGTTGGTTTCAAAGACACCAATATAAATGTCTGCTGTATAATTTGTGAGACATTTTCACATGTTTCTTCTCAGTGATATTACAAAAAAATAGTCATAAATGTGGACCATGAATTGAATGATTCACTGCTGTACCATATGCCTGACCAAAATTCCTAAGGCAAAACAACAAATCAGGGACAATTTAGAATTTTTTTCATATTTTCTTTGTTATTGGAAAGATCAATAAAGTTTTGAGTTTTCTCAAAGAAATATTAGGTACATTGTATATTAAAATGTCAAAACTGATAGCAGTAGGGTTAAAATACCTCTTGTTCTATTGTTTCATTTTCACTGTACTTAACTATAAAACTCCAAATTATTGATAGGGTTTATATTAGTTTCAGAAGTGAATTTATATCCACTAAGAAACAGAAAGACCATACAGGTGTTGTAAAACTGAAAATCCTATGCTATTATAAATTAGGAGGAAATATAATTTAAAATGGAAGATTACAGAAGTCATGGGAAAATAAAGCTCAGATTTCTCCTTTAAATATCAACGTTAATGTGTCCTGGCAAGGTTTATTTTCAGTCCTGTATCCTCTCTAATGCACAGAATAGGTTTCCACTATAACCCATGTTCTACAAATCTTGTTTCTTCTATCAGTTGAGAAACTTTTATTTACTAACATTTTAGTATTTCTCTCTAGTTGTGATCAATCCATGTTCAAAAAGAATCAGTCTATCTCAATTAACATAAAAACTAAACATTGTAGTTGACAAAAAGTTTTTATGAAGAACATATTTTGTTTTTGTTTCTGAATCTGCTTAGCACTTTCCTAATTACAAACCATTAAAATATATTGAAACCAGAGGGGAAAGCTAAATATTTCCATTATCTATACTCTAGTTCTAACTGTGAAACTTATCTGTTTTAAAAACTATATTACTCAGTTTTCTATTCTTATTTTATATGCCACTCAAAGACCAAAAGAACCGAATAGATGTTATTTTAGGCTGCACTCCTTTGCTAGTAACTTTAAATTTTTCTTCATTAAATATCTACATTATGTTACTTTGGATTTTTCTCTCATTTCTATATTTTGAGTATTTTATTTTTTATACTTCACCTAAAAACAGAATTATAAAAACCACATTTATGCTAATAGTGTCTGGTAGAATTCCCCAAAACAATAAGCAGAAAGAAAATGCAAACTCTTTTTTGGTTTTCTTTAGGCCAGTAGGTGTCACTATTGAGATTACCAGGTAGGGATCCCAGGATCTTTAATAAAATGCAATTGAAAGATTTGAAAGATGTACCTGCCTAATCCAGAAGTCAATTTACTGCTTCTTGCTAACCAACTTAATCAACAAAAAATTGCTTGGTAATAATTTTACATCAAATAAAAAGGAAGCAATTGTTTCATCTTTAAATATACTGGGGTGGAATCCTAATGTAAATAAATATACCAGTCCTTGCAACAATAGATAACACACCGAGTTTTTGAAATGCAATTTAAATTATATCTTGATATAAACAGAAGTAGAATAAAATAAAGAGAATTTTTTTCTCAAAAACAAAAATCAGAGACACTTGTGGAGTCAAATCAAGTTTTCAGAGTATCAAAGCCTGTGCTTCCCTCTTTAAAAAGGAACCAGAAATATATTCATGCCAGGAAAAGTCAAAACCTTTTAAATTCTAGTGAAAAAATAAAATATTTCTTTCTTCGTGAAGTTCCTATTTAAAAAAAAAAGTGCTGCTAGCTTTGAATTCCTTTGATCCACAGATGCTGCTGAGATATTTTCGAATTAAATCTCTCTTGAGAGAATATCTATACCATATTTCTTCGCTACATATAAGAATTCTCAACAGGAACCTTAAAAATTATTTCGGAGAATTTAGTTTGTCTAAAGAATTTACTTCAGCAGCTTTTAGTTGAGGGAGCAATATGGGATGTGAGTCAAAAATGTACCCCATCTACCACCCTCGTCTACAAGCCCCCATCCACAATGTCAAGATGTACAATTGCCTGCTGTTCTAAATTTCATTCTTGTATGAGAGTCTTAGGCAGGAAGTTAAAAATCATTACCTGTGTTTCTTGATGAATAATCTTAAAATACCTCAAAGTGTTCCAAGCAGCCCCATAGATCAGTTTTAGGATCCCTGTATTACCTGCAAGAAATGAATAAGGACACAACCGTTTCAAGAGTGTGATTGCCATTAGTTAATAATTGCTACAGTATGTAAGTCCACCCGTTAATCCATCTTGTGTCTGATTTTTCCACCAGATTCTGAAAGTCAAGCTCTTGGTTTTTTTTTTTTTTTTTCCAGGACAGAAAGGCCGGACTACTGCACAGAGAGAGACTCACCAGTAGAGGCCTCTCTAGATTTGCCTTCTGATTAAAAACTCAGAATGCTCCCGAATCCAAGGCAGTGAACACAACTACTTGAAAAGATTCTTGTTGCAGAGGGAAAAAGATCACTCTTTAATGCCCTTTTAAGTTCCACGATGTTGATTAATGTTGCCCTTTACATTAATGATGTTTCAAGTAAAAGAAAACAAATTTAAAATGGATCAATTCTATTGAGGATGCATTAATTAGACAGAGACGTGGCCATATGCTGTGGCTGGAGGGTTTGCTGGCCTTTCTCTTGTAGTTACCTGTGTAAAACCCACCCTATCCTCTACATGAATGCTCACGCTGAATAGCCATTTGAATGAAGGCTTTAGTTTGATTCGCCATACAAGGGGTACTGTGTCACTGTTTTCTTTCTAGGATTCACTAAGTGATTTCTATATCAGTTGTCATGGTGATAGAGCAAAGCAGGGGAAGGGGGGGCAGCTTTGGGCTTTCTCCTCACCCACTGCACTGAGATGTTGTTAGCAAGTCTATAAAACATTGGGCTTTATCTGGCCCTTCTTTTTGTTCCCTGATTGTCAATAAAACTCATTTAAGGGTAGCAAGGACATCTAAATGTCATCTGTCACTGTGTTAGAGAGATTAAGTTTGTTTAGGGACTTGTGCAGGACAAAGGGCACTATTTGTTCCCCAGATACAAAGCAGTGTTGACTATCACCACTCTTGATTTAGAAGGAGGCCCGAGACCATCATCGAAGAAATATCATCTCAGTTGCAGGTGACAGAGGGACCTTCTTGACCTGAGAGCCTTAACATGACAGAAAAATAATTATGGTTTTTAATGAGAACTTGCTGTTCCATTTCCCCTCACCCTTTGTAGGATCCCTAAATGAAGGTTTTCTTTTAGACCCTACATAGGACACAGCTCTTGAGGGCTCTGTTGAAGCATGTGATAGACATACCTGTTAGGCCTCGAATGAATGATAACAAGAGAAAAGACTTTGCAAGAAGTTCAATAATAATTGGCATGGTGTCATGCCAGTATTTGCTCAATAATGATGCTAAGTGGAATGTACAAATTAATGAAGACATTGGTGTTATTAAAATCAAATCCTGTGGTTCATATACTTTTCTTAATAAAGAATGTTGCGGCTATTGAAGAGGAAGTATGGATTCTTTTTTCTGATTAATTTGGCACATGTCCCAGATCTTGGTCAACCAGAACATATCCCCTGCAAAACACACCATGGCCTTTCTTCTGCTTTAGTCTTTCTATTTTATATCTATGTTCATTTGAGGGGGATAGAACGGATATACTTTATTTAAAAAATTTGCAAAGTGAATCTAAACCCCTAAAAGATTATGAGTGCATTTTAAAAGTAAGATGTTTCTTCCAAAATGAAGAAGATTAGAAAGGATATTAAATTATCCACGTCCGTTGTAGAGCTTACATCACATCTGCCTGTACCTTGCAAACTGGAAGATCAATCCTGAGGCTTTGAGAGTCTGGTCTGTTGTTTTGAAGGAATGAAGGGTCACTATGTTAAATCTATAATAAATTGTTGGTCAATGGGATCCTCTATTAGCATTATGTATATATTTGAAATATGAATAATAGCACACAATGGCTCATTTCCCAATATCTTTGTGAACACACCCTGTATTCATGTGTTTAAGCACAATATTTGAACCAGAACTTATATTTCTAAAGTCAATGATAAATTCTTTCTTAATTAAGGTCTAATATCACAAAAATGGGAGGGCAAGCTATAAAATTCCCATATGCTTGTTTAGGTTTATGTGTTCATATATACATATAGAATTATACTTGATTTTGTTAACTTTGAGTTTCTTTAGCTCATGCTCTCTCAAATAAATTTGAAATTCTGGTGTAAATCTCCAATTAAGTTTTGAATACTGAAAACAGTCTGGATAAATCATATAGACTTCAAGTAATAGACAGATTACAGAGCTAAAATATTAGCTCTTTATTTGGCAGTTGCTGGTGAAAAGATAAACTTATAAAGGCCAACATCAAAAGTACTATCCTGCAAGAATAAAAAACACACAAGCCCACATTTGTGATAAGCTATAATATTTAACATGTATAGCTACTAAAAAAGAACTACTGCCAACATTCCTTTTCAAAAAAATTCCTGGAGCAAATTACCACCAAACTCGGTGTGCTTTTTTTTTTTTTTTAAAGATGAAAAGATTTATTCTACATAAACTAATGAAAGCAAATACAGTATGGAAATGCTGTAACATCAATATTATGGGCCTAGATGACTTTTGTTTAGTATCTTAATAGCTCAGTCATTTGTTATTCATTCAGTTACACATGGGACACTGGAGTGTGATGAAGGACAATACTCTCGGGGCATTTTGAGTTCAATTTGTGTTTCTCTACTTATGCAGAACATGTGTTGGCATCAGCGATGGTTACAACAGGGGAATCACAATATACAATGAAGTTTCACCACATTGTCCTGAGATAATTCTCTCCTTTGTATAAAACATCAACTTTGGAGCAGCTCAAGAAGAATTTCGAGGTTCTATTAAGAAAAAACTACATATACATTTCCATTCTACTTATAGCTTCCTGGTTTAAAGATTATTTTAGGTAAAGAGTCATCAGTATTAAAAACAAATAGCTAATAAAATGTACAGTGAACTGCAAAATAGACCAAAAGAAAAGAATACCGATCACTTATACTTAAAGCTGTAAACAAAGTGTCTGATAAAATACATTAAAATCTGACACAAAATACACTCATTCAGACAGAAATATACTCAACACAACACAACACACACAAGTACACATACACAAGAGTTGCAAAATCCACTCGATTTCCCAGAATTGTGCCTATGCCGTGTGAGATGTTCTATAAAATCACATATAAAGAGTAATTATAAGGAGATAAGGAAATAGATGCTAGAGAGAGTCCTTTTCTAAATTTCTTGGGATGAAACCCCTAATCCCTCAAAGTGCCTTTAATATCTATAAAATCTGGATGAATGATTAAATTCCTCTGACCTTAGTTCTATCATCAGAAAAATGGAAGTGATGTGATGAGAAAAACTCAAATACCTTTCCTAACTCTAAAACATACTTAAAATAGTTTATAATGAGGTTTTCAGGGGTTTTTTTTTGTTTTTTTGTTTTTTTTTTTGCTTTTTGTTTTTAGCATAAAGCTCTTTGAAAGCAACTCATAGGAATAAAAATATTTTCATTAAGAAAAAGTAACAGACATAGATTGACAAGAGCTTCAAAGTAGATAGTTATATTATAATGCAATTCTTTTGAAAATTTACTAAGCAAAATTAAGAAATCAAACAACAATATTTCCTGGGAAGTGTTATCCTTTTCGTCTCGACACACAAGATTCATCAAATTGAAACAAAGTTAATTCCTAAAGACTTCATATCATCTTGAATTTTTAAAGACTCCTTTATTTTCAGGAAATAGTCTGACAACTATTGGAAAGCCATTTACATTTTAATAAAGAATAAACTTTTTTAAACCAAAAATCTTTACAAATAATGCCTAATTAGGCTGTTCTCACTTTATTGAACCAAATGTAGCAGATGAAAATATTTCCTTCCCTCTACTCTTATTCTGCTTCCAAATCTCATCTCATACTTGCGCTTTGCTGTAAGATCAATGCAAATTCATCATTAAATAATTCAATATGGAGAATGATTTCTACATTGCAATCCTGGCTTTCATCTTACTGTCCGCAACACTTCGTTGTCAATCTTATACATCTTCAGGTATATCTATCTGCAAATAATAAAATGAATTAAGAAATGTAGCATTGTCTTCTTTGCAATGTTTTCTATGCAGATGAAGTAATCTATAAGGATTAGAACACTTAATAAAAACAGTGGATTGGTGCAATTATATGTAATTATATATCTATTTACTCCCTATATAATAATTTTGGTAATTTTAATTTCAATTTTGAGTATAAAATTATTTTACCAATTCAATTTTATTCACTATTTATTTCACTATTATTATTATTCAGTATTTACCAATTTAATTTATTAACAGATACTAATTAAATATGCAATATATACCCTACTAGATTTTTCTTTTTAAGGAAAAAGAAGAATCACTTCTTAAATATTACTAATAATTCTTTTTTATAAACTATAATAAAATCATCATATGAAAATTACTTTTTAAAAAATAGGAGGCAGCTGTTTGTGCTTTGTTAATATGACCTTCATATTTTTCTAATTACTTCTGCATTGGCATTATTTAAAAATTAAATAGTATGTGATACAGTTTCTGAAATTGGAATAATACCATAACTTTTCCATTTAAATATTTTATTTTATATATTAAGTTATTCATCTAACATCAAATATTTAAAGTTATGATTTAATAGAAAAGCAAATTCATATATAGTTAAAATAGGTGTTCTTCAAAACTACATTCTAATTACTATTTTCATTTTACAAAATAAGTGCTTTGGACTTATATATCAAAATAAATAATAATTAAATGACAACAGGATATGCTGTAGGAGTCATTTAAGCACAATATTGTCAACATAAAATGGTTTTAATGAGAAAATTTAAGCAGAATGATGATAACTTTGAAATGTTACTTAAAACTTTAAATAAAAGAAATATTTTTGCTTATGAATATATTGTATGTGACATTTTTAAACAGTGATATTTTAAACTGAAAGCACACAGGTAAATCCCTAAATTTAAGTGATTAAAGCCAAGTCAGGATTTTAGTTCTGTTGAAAGCCACTCTTTTAAATTGTTCTAAGCTGAAATGATTGTCTTTGACAACCAATTTGCATTTGTACTATCAAAAAAACCAACAAATATAACAACTTATTATATCCAGCCAGGGTAAGGTAAAGTATACACTTTTCCCATTTTCATCAGAGCACTTGAACAATAGTTTTCAATGTGTGACATGAATTAAAAATGAACTTTATTTAGCTATCTCCTTTGAGCATCAAGTGTCGGTACCATAAATTTATTGCAAAACTAACTGCAGATTGAGTATAAAAAGACAGTTTTCTTAATATTATTTACTTGCTATGTAGATATGTTGAGGCTTTAACATTTTTAGTATTACTTTTATCAGTAAAAGCCCATTTGTAAAGATTTTTTCTTATTTATTCTATCAAGGAAACACCACCAAAAATATTATTTCCTGACACAAGACCCAAGTGATTCCTTGAATAGTAAAAAACCAAAATTCTATTATTTTAATTCAACTCTCAAAATTTAATAAAATAATTTAATGAGCAAAATATAATTATTTAAGTCATTTAATAATTTAATAAAAAATAATCATTTAATGACTAATATTGTCATTATAGTCAAATATTGACTATCATCAGTCTAAAAATTATCTAATTCTTAAGGTATTTTAGCTTAAATGGAAATATTTTAATGGTATTACTTTACATGCAAATAGGAAAATCTTGAGGGATGTGATGAGAAGGCAATAATTAGAATTTTTTTCTAAAATATCTAAATAAGAATCAACGGAATCAAATAAGGATAAATTAGAAAGGAATATGTTCATATAAATAATGTTGTCTTCATTTAAATGTGGTCATTGTAGAAACTATAAAATACTTCTTAGCTATTACCAAACTCAGTTTTTAATTCTTTTAATTCCCTTTATCTTTTATTTATCTTTCAAAAATTGATTATATATGTTAGTAGTGAACATTTCTTTTGTTTTTTGGGCCACACCCATTTGATGCTCAGGGGTTACTCCTGACTAAGAGCTCAGAAATTGCCCCTGGCTTGGGGGGACCATATGGGATGCCGGGGGGTCGAATCGTGGTCCTTCCTTGGCTAGGGCTTGCAAGGCAGACACCTTACCTCTCGTGCCACCTCATCGGCCCCGGTATAGTGAACCTTTCTTTATTACATTTTATCACTCTCATTTTCCTAAATGTGTCTTTGACTCAAACTTTTATATTATTTATTTTCTGAATAATAAACTATCAAAACATAATTTTACATTGAAGTCTCACATTTAACTTGATATGTCACAAAACTAGATTAGAGAAGTCAGCATGGATTGAAATTTTTTATATTTAATTTATACTGACCTCAATGAAATGAATATAATGAATGCATATTATATAAAGAAAATGTCTGATGTATGTTAAAATTTGATCTCCTTATTTTTCAAAGGTCTAGGTAAATTATAAAATGATTAATCCTTGCAAAGAAGTGAGAGTAAAGCAGCATCAAAAAGAGACAAAGTAGATATATTTTGTAGTTGTTTTACAGGATTTTAATATAGGTAAATATAAATATAGACTTTATCATTTGATGTCAATAACAGTAGAAAAACAATTATTGTGCAATATTTCTCCACTTGTTTTTCCTTTTGAAATTATTATTTGAAGTAGAGTCCCATGTTTAAATTAGAGATCTGAGTTCAAATTCTGTTTCTGAATAAAGGTAAATACTCAAAACTTCATCAGAATGAAAGGAGGCTAGAGAGATAGAACAACTATAGGGCATTTGCCTTGCATGCAGCTGACCCAGGATGGACGTGGGTTCAATCCCCCGTGTTACATATTGTTCTTCAAGCCAGGAGCGATTCCTGAACACATAGCTAGGAGTAACCCCTGAGCGTCACCTGGTGTGGCCCAAAAAACAAAGGTATAATTAGTTTGTGACAATTAAGATGAGGCATATAAAAGACTTAGATAATGTAGTAACCAAGACTATTCAGGGAAGTTAATGATGATGATGTTAGTGCCTAATAGACAAAACCATCACTGAGGGCCCAGTGTGATAGAGCAGCATTTGCCTTGCATGCAGCCAAGAAAAATAAATGATCTAAAGCTGGTAAAACATGTTAGTTCTAAGGCTAATGTCAGACTTAATTTTAGTAGCATAAATTCATTTTTTTTGAGTTGAAATCTCTACTTCTATAAAAATGTCCATATCTTAAAAACATGACTACTCTCTGAGTGTCATTTATTTCTTTATTATGTATTTAGGAAAAAAACCTTCACTTATGGTCAACTCAAGTTTCCAAAGCAGCGTCGAGACAATTTGCACAGTTACACATCATTGTATTGTATAGTATTTCACATTCTTTTACTTCTGAAACTTGTCTGCTCTACAGATGTGATAAGTTTTAAATAATACAGAAAAGCAAAGCTATTAGTCAAATATAATTCGATATTTAGTCATTGGAGAGCTTTAAGTAATTATGAAATTTTCTTTTAGTATAATTTATTTTTTAAAAATGGTTGTGTTCAGTAGCCCAGCTCGCAACTTTTCTGAGAAAAAAAATAAGTCATCTCTGTAGGAGAAGAGAAGCCTGCAGCAATACAAAGTAAATTTTGGAGATAAAGAAAAATAAATAAAGAAAAAATAAAGAAAAAACTAGATAATACTGGTGAAAGTTCCTTCAATGATGTTTTAGCACTTTATAAACTATACAGTATAAAAAATAATAGGCTAGTTTATGTATATTTGATATTGTTGTTATTTGTTACAATGTTTATATATTGTTTAATGGATTGATTATTTTATTTGAATCAAATGGTGGAAACCGACAGTAACAAATAATAAAAACTAATAAAATAAATAAATAAATAAATAAAAACCCACTGCTGGACACAACAGAAATTAGACAAAATGAAATTGTCAGTCAATATAATTAATCATCTGGGACATATTTCAGTGTCTATCAACTTACTGAATGTTGTCTTCATTAGTAATTTTAAGTTGTCCTTTGATGGCTATATGAGATATACATTTTATAAGCCATAACTGAAACTGTTTAAGGTGTCTAAGTTTAATTCAGCAACAGAAAATCTTAGTGTTTGGGTCATTTCCAG
This sequence comes from Suncus etruscus, assembly GCF_024139225.1. Classification (NCBI taxonomy): domain Eukaryota; kingdom Metazoa; phylum Chordata; class Mammalia; order Eulipotyphla; family Soricidae; genus Suncus; species Suncus etruscus. The sequence continues at coordinate 19,574,438 of NC_064860.1, forward strand.
TGTAATGCAAATATTTTTTTCTCTTAGACTCATCCATTTATCTAAGCAAGATGATTTTTTAAAAATTAAGCATATACTGATTCAAAATTGGCACCCTGGGGAATCATTACAACCATAAGAAATCCTCTAAAAAATCAATTAGAGTAAAGTTAAGTAAATTAAATGATAAGTCTCCTCACTAAAAGTCTCAAAATACAAGCCTATTAAAATGATACCAAGTTACTCTATCTTCAAAATATATACAAATATTTTTGCCTAATTACTAATATGTCTTCTTTGAATTGATTCAACAACTGTTTATTGCTTACATACTTATTTCAGTCATTTGAAATAGATGATTTTGTATCTAACATTAATTCACATCTCTGTTACATTTTTATCTAAGCTATTTAAAGTTATAAACATCTCAACCAAGCTTCATAAAGAAACTATCACAATTTCATGTTTTGGCAATAATTTATGTTTGTAAACAAGAATTTGCACTTTGCTCTTCTGTTTTATTCACTCCAAGTATTTTTTTCTTAATGAGTTTGGGAAATTAGCACATAAAATGATAAAAAATTTAATCAGCAGTAGTCATGCTTGACTGTATTATACAGCATAAAAAGAATATTTTAATTAGCTGAGAGGAAAATTTTAATTATATGCTCCTAAATTTAAAAATGTATATATTTGATATTTCCCAATCTAAAAAAATTATCATAAAAGCAACTGCCCTATTATATCCTGTTATGGGTAGTACAATATACACAGTTATATCCTGTATGTGTTAATATATACATTGATATTCTTATATGTATATATCTGATATTCTTATGTGTATATAACATATACCTTTGAATGTGAAATTAGGTTAAAATTCTAAAGTAAAATTAAAATGCATGACGAGGTAAAATGGTGAATAGTCTTAGAATTAATTTATAAGTAAATTATATTAGATAAAATGAAAGCTATTTCTTCAGTCACTGTATACAACAAAATACTGACAATGCCTCTGATTGCCATAATGATGCATTAAGTAGGTGTGTAAGAAAATATGCATTCTATAATATTCAAGAACAGTTTGAAAGTTTCAAGTGTACAATAGAAATAGCTAGTAAGTGTTATATTTATATTTTGATTAAATAATCTTTGGAAAGTGTCTTGACAAACAAGTACTATGTTTATACTAAGAATATTATATCAACACTGCAACATAGAGCAGCTATTTTATTTGTAGGTTTTATTATAACTAAACAGAGTGACTTACATAGAAGGATGTGTAAATAAATCACAGCTTCCTTAAAAAAATATAGACACCTTAAAAAAATGTTACTGGCAATAAAAATTGTTTTGAACTATATTTTTTTATTTCAAACTAAATGTGACTGACTGAAATTCACATTCCTTAAAGTAACTGAGGAACAGAAAAGCAAAACAAAGAAATGGAGAAAAGTCATAAATTGCAATCGGTTCTAATGTAAAGACATTCTTAGCTGGGGAGATTTAGTTTCACTCTAAACTGGCAGAAATGGAAACTAAACATATTTAAGTACATTACGAATAATTTATAATGGGCTTTAAACACATCATTATTGTTTATTACTAAGGAAACACTATGTAATTTGCAATGCTAGGTTACTACTTACTGCTCTCACCAAAATATTAATCAGTTATTCAAAATCCCAAAGATAAAACAAATGACCTAATTCTGTTTAATAAAGATACAAAATAAATTTTATTTATGGAATCAAGTTTAAATGTTAAAAGATCCACTCCTTTCAATTAATTATTTGCTACGTTTTAGAAGACATTTATTTTCTATTTGGTTTTGAAAATATAAAAATGTGTGAATATTCATTTTTTTTAATCACCAGAGTTCTGAGACATAGAAATACCTCATCTGAGTAATTAAACGTCTGAACTCTCCCCCTCCTTGGCTTTAATTTCTAATAAAAAGTTAGTGCTTAATCAGAGTTTTAAATTTAGAGTACAGCTTCCAAGAGCGGAAACTGGATATCTTCAACTCAAACCATCATACCTGTTTTTAACATGGTTTGTTCTCCCCTCTTTGGTTAAGGGATAAATGATAGTTGTCACATTCCTGACAATGTCTGATTTTTAGGAATTGTGATTCACCTAATAATAATCATTTCCCTTTGTACAGGGTCTTGATTTAACAAAAATATCTTAAAATTAGGAAACGACATCACAAAGCTTTCTTGTGTATGCAGTATATTAAAAGGCCATATTATTAGTCATGATAAAAAGTGCAAGCTACTATAATAGTGCACTGGAGAACCATTCTTTTGAGAGTCTATCATTAATGAAATTGAAAGGTTAAAACTGATATTTAGTATTTGATGGCTAGAGGAGATTATTTATGGAATCGTTTCCATTGTGATTTGAAGCTAAAGTTTAATGCATAACTTCATTGTATTTGAAATTCAGTGAACCCTGTGGTTAGCTCTGTCCTAAAAAAGAAGCCACTTATTTTTATTTCAAAGCATTCACAGATACCAGCAGATTATTAAATACAATAAAATTAAATTATTTAAAATAGGGATCCTTGGATATTATAATTCAGTTGTAAAATACAAGGAGTGGAATCTGAATAGAATCATCTCTGCTTACTGGTCTTGAAATATTTTGTAACTTTGAAAGACATTAGAGAGAAAACCTTGTAATTAGATATATGTTATCTGAATTTGAAACTTGTTTCCATTATTTATTATCCTTGATCCAAAGTGAATGTAAAAGTAATAAAGCAAATTCGGTTTCCAAAAGTGAAAGAAAAAAAAAACATAATAAAATTTGTCTAAAAGAGTTTTTATGAACATTAAATGAAAAAATTAGAATAGAGTGTACTTGTGGCATACATTTCACTGCAAATATAAAATTTCATGTTTCCATACTATGATAAAAACTGCAGATCTGGGGCCGGTGAGGTGGTGCTAAAGGTAAGGTGTCTGCCTTGCAAGCGCTAGCCAAGGAAGGACCACGGCATGGTTCCCCCAAGCCAGGGGCAATTTCTGAGCGCTTAGCCAGGAATAACCCCTGAGCTCAAACAGGTGTGGCCTGAAAATAAAAACAAAAACAAAAACCTGCAGATCTAAAAATATTTTGCTATATCAGTTTCTAATTATAGATTCTCTGAATTCATTAGAATACTCTGGACTTTCTCATACTTGAGCTCCTTCTTTATTTAAGATTTTTGTTACAAAACATACTAGCTACAATTTCATCCACACTCATGAGTTAAACAATGAAAAATATCTTTAATATGATAAATTAAAATGTTTAGAACATCAGTGTCTGCTCGCAGACACTTTTAGACATCTCAAAATAACAGTATTGTAATTAGTCATTATTCTCATCCATGTGTTTTTGAAAACACAAAGTCAAATTGCAAGCAAAAGCCATATAGGAAAGAAAACAAAATGGAGAAGGAAACTCAAGGTAGGAATCAGAAAAGAAGCAAGGAAGGTAGTCAGTGCTTTTGGTGGTGGAAGAAACCAGTAGAGTTTGTGACCAAGCCCAAGAGGAACACCTCAGATTAGGGCGAGAAAATGTAGGGTAAGTACGTTGGAGTCTCAAGACAAGCCTTCCAGGAGCAGCTTCAGGGGGATGGCTCTTTAACTGTAAGTGAGGATAGGGTACTTATACAGAGGCCTAGTAACTAGGATGCTAAGTTTGCCTGACAGCATACTGCAAGTACTTCAGCCAAGAGGGAAGTGTAAAGTGGAGATGAGGAAAGGGCTTGTCTGGGTCTCTCTCTCAACCTTCTTAATGGGGCACTCTGTCCGTCCCCCTCAGGGGAACCATATATTCGGAGGGCTCAACAGGGGCTACTATGCCATCCAGAACAATATTCTGTGCTGCCAAATGGGGTGCCAGGCGTCTAAGACCTATATACCTAGCTTTCTCTCTCGGAAATTTAAAATATATAAGTGGATTGGAGGTTCACATTAATACTTCTTCTCTTCCAGGCCAGGCGATTCTCCACACAGGATTTTTTGCTAACATCTGCCATAGTTAGGCTGGGTTGCAGGTGGGATCCTGCTGCCAGTAAGGAGAGCATATGTATGAACCAGTCCAACAGCCCATGATATCGTTATTTAGAAAGATAGCAATGGGCTGAGAGCATTCCTGCTCAGGGCAGAGCTCCTTCCTGATTACAGAGGCCAGTGCTGAGTTCCCCCAGGTAGGTCTGAATGACAGAAAATTCCTATTGGCCTAAAGGGGACACAGAGAAATTGGTATGTAGGCAAGATAGTAAGGAAAGGAAGAGTATTGTGAATGAAGGTCTAGGACATGGACATAGTCTGAACAACAAGGTGGTGGATGTCATGTACCAGGTTACATTACTACAGGATGGTCAAAATCTCCTTATGTGGGTCAAACCAGGCTGTGAGGGTGGTGTAGGAGAAAGTAGTGCTCCACAATCCTACTAATTCAAGGCCTGATATTGTCCTCTCGGATTCAGGATTAAATGGTGGCAGGAAAGGGAGGACGCTTAGATTGGGAGCCAAAGAGGAGTGCGCAGTCATAAGACAAACCCTCCCGGAGCAGCTTCAGGGAGAAGGCTCTTTTATTGTAAATAAGGGTAGGGTACTTATACAGAGGCTTGGCCCATAGGATGGATAGGTTTGCATGCATGTGGGAAATGTAAACAAAGAGAAGTGAAGATCGTTACTGGTCACAAGACCATCTGGTGATGTGTGTGAATTTGCAGTGTCTAGTGGCTTAGAGGAAAGCTGGGTGTATGCTCTGCTTTCCGTAGATCAGCTCTGATAAGTGTCATCTCTCCCATCTGGGGGTGGTCTCTTCTACACGTTGCTGTTGAAGCTCCTTTTGAAGGACTGATGAGTCTCAGCTTTATAAAGGTCTTCGTTGATCTCCTTTAAGTGGAAGCCATCTCCTGCTTTCCAAAGCTCAGCCACAAGTCAGAAAGTAAATTACAGCTTTAAAGACAAATAATGGTTAATAAATGAGGAATAATCTACATTATCAGTGAGATTTTAAGAAGAAATTTTCTGAGATAAGAAAAGATATTCATGTTGACCAGTAGATCATTGTTAGTCAACCTGAAGGCAATTTTTCTATAGTAGCATAAGCTTACCTACAGTTGAAATAAAAAAGGCTAGAAAAAATAATTATTTTCCCTTGAATTAACTTACACTAACATTTATTTTTCCTTTGACTACTCACTCTTCATCTCCCTTCCAAACATTTCTAGTTTGAATATTTATTGTATAACTATTCTAAGCTTAGGCTTCTTATTTGCTCTTCCCATAGTCTACTCCTGTGCAATTTTATTTGAGTTTATATTTTATTTGATTAGCTAGAAACAAATAAATTCCAAATGTATCCCAAGTTTATCATTATCCCAGACTCGACTTCTAAGTACTAGGCCTATAAAACCACTTAAAAACCTTGTACCTACTCAACAATTTGACCTACAGGTCTTCAGAGTACTTTGAATTGATGATATTTTCTAGGCACTTTTTTTTTAACAGAAAACACACTTTTCCAATTTTAGGAAGTAGATATATTTATTTCCTTAAGTCCAAAACCCAGTTAACACCCCATAGCTGATTCATCTGTAAGTTCTATCAATATTTACATATGAATATCTTTCAAGCAGCCACTTTTTCTACAATCAAACTAACGTCTATATTATAGCAAGGATGATTTATTTGTTCAACATCTGTAAAATCATCATGGAACTTCTTTTATTTCAAAGCACTTGGTCATTTCTATTTTAAATTTTTTTATTATTCTTGTAATAATGATAAATATTTAGTAAATCAAATAAGACTAAAAATTATTTGTCTCTTTGAAGTTTTTTGCAAAGAAACCCAAAAGAAATCAAGGTGTACATATCCAGAGTAGTAAGCTATACAAAGATTAATATTACAATGTTGAAGACTGGTTTGAATATGAGAAGACAAAATAGAGCAAATTTAAAGTAGTAATGGGCATTTAGATATGAGGAGGAGTCAGTAGGTATAATTTCCTTTGTAAAAGAAAGATAGCGCTGCCTAGCAAAACACACACACACACACACACACACACAGAGAGAGAGAAAAAAAAGAGAAAAGGAGGTAAATATGGAGATTTTGAGAGTTAATGAAGGGCTTGATATGATGCCTGGCATTCAAAAGATTACACTGCAATACCAGTCCTGAAGATCTCTGGGCACTGGCATCCCCAGTCTAGTGCTCCTTTATTGTACCAGATCATGAAGCTATATATTGAATTTTCTGGCCTGGAGTGACCATGAAGAGTGGCCCCTGGATGTCCTGAGCACTATTTGGAACCCCACAATAAAGTAGTTAACTTTAAGCATGAATACAAAAAGTTCCTGATTGCTTTCAATTAAATTATATGAATTAAATATTTATATTAATATTAAATTATATTTTAATTATCACCTATTATGAGTGGCTATCAACTCATTACTAGAGTATAGATCTTATCTCTTCTATTGGACTTTTAAAATATAGTATTCAATTTTGGAACTGAGTTTAAACAAATAATTTTTCTTTTTCCAAAATAATAATTTGTTTAATTTAATCACCATAAAATAAAGTTAAAAGTTGTTCATGTTTGGATTTCAGTCATACAATGTCCAATATCCATCCCTTCACCATCCATCACCAATGTCCCCACTTTTCCTCCTTCCCTCCTACTGCCCTCTTCCCTGCTTGCCTCTGTGACAGATATTTCTCTCTTTATTTTATTTTCTTTTAGACACTGTGGCTTGTAATATGATTAATAAAGAGGTACCATGCATATCAATTTATCTTTAATCAGCACTCAATTCTTGTCCAGAGTGATCATTTTCAACTATCATTGTCATAATGGTCCCTTCTCTGCCCTCACTGCATTCCCATGATATTTGTGGCAAACTTACTACCAAGGACTGGTCCTCCTGGCTCTCATCTCCATTTAGTCTCTGGTTATTAATAGCTTAATATTTTTAATATATCACAAAGGAATGTGATCCTTCTATGTCTAGTCCTCTCCCTCACCTCACTAGCATAATATTCTTTTTTATATAGTCTTTATTTACACAATTTGATTACAGACATGATTGTAGTTGGATTTCAGTCATATAAAGAACACCCCCTTCACCAGTGCAACATTCCCATCACCAATCTCCAACCTCCCTACACCCCCTGCCTATATTTGAGATAGGCTTTCTACTTCCCTTATTCACTCACATTTAAACAAATAATAATTGATTGTTTAGTCTAACACTGTATGGTTTCATATCTATTTTGCATGTCTTAAAGTTACAATGTACCATTATGATTTTTTTTTTGTGGTGGTGGTGGTGGTGATGATAGTGTTGGTGGGTTTAGGAGTGTGATATACAGCATTGCTCAGGAGTTATTTTTGACTGTGCTCAATAATTATTTCTGGATGACTGGAGACCATATGATGCTAAGAATTGAACCCAGGTTGGCCACATGCAGGGCAAGCACTCTTCTTACTGTGCTATCACTCTGCATTTTCACCTACATTTATATTAGCTTATTAGGTGAGTTTCTGTGAGTTTTGAAAAATAGTTGTAAAGCTACTAGTCAATTCTTACTAGTTGATTACAAAAAAAAAGGGTCTATCCTCAAAAGAAAAAAATGTGCTCTATTGAAGAAATGCAAAAGAAGTTGCTTCAGCTCTAAGGGCAATTCAAGTTATTAGCAGATGTCGACTCTTAGAATATATAAGTACCTCTTCATATCACTTTATCACTCATAAGTTGTCACCATATAAACTGCTTTCTGGTAGGAAGCCAAGCACTTTTGGAAATTGAATAACTCTTTCAGGAAACTAGAGCTCTATTCATCTCACGGAAACAGTGAATAGTGTAGGATCTGGAAAAAATCAAACTCAGCAAGTATTAAATAATTCTTCTTTCTGTATAATTTTTACCTAAGATGTAACTATAAAGTATTGAGATTGACTTTTACATGCTTACTTGAACAGAGTGGTTCTTATAACTGCTCTTTGTAAAGAGCATAGTTTTGATATGTTATATGTTGCTTTCATAATTATTCCAAAAATAAAAAAAATCTAGGAACTGCCTTTTGGAATTAACTTCAAAGTAAGACTATAAGTTAAACAAGATATTCTCATAAGCTTCAGTTATAAATTCTTTTTATGAGGACAAAATCATTTTATCTTCTTATTTATTCAATCATGCATTTATTTTCTTAGTAAAATCAGAAAATAGAGTAATTTTTAAAAGATCAATCATTTACAAGTCTAACTCTTGTTCACCAGCAGTTATTCTCAAGTCAAAGATACGAAAATGCTTTACAATTCATATCCTCCTTGAATAATCGTATAAAAATTGATTAAATCATAAGAAAGGTATTAAGTTGTCCCTATCCATATAACCAGCAGAAGAGTCAACAGAAAAAGTCAGAAACTAAAAATTACAAAAATTATTGATATAAGAGATATTGAGGTAAAGTTCTAAGGCTATAGCAATAGAAGAAATTACTCTGAACTCTATTATTATTGTTGTTGATAGTGCCATTCAGGGCCATTCCCAGAGGCTTACTCATAGATCTAAGCTCAGGGATCACTTTTGGTACTGCTTAAAATACTTACAGTACTTTTGGAACTGTAATGTCAGGGATCAATGAGGGCCAGTCATAATCAAAACAAATGCCTAAACCCTTGTACAATCTCTATGACCCTGAACTTCCCATATTTGATACAATGCCATCGAGGCATAAATGAAACTACTTAAAATGAAGAAAATTTGAACTATACTAAGTGATTTTTTTCTCCTTTTGTTTATTTTTTTAATTTCTGGATCTACACTCAATGCCTGTTACTGGCAGTACTGAAGTCTGACAGTGCCAGGGATACAATACAGAGACTTACATGAGCAATGTCTATGCTGTTCTTCTTGGGCTAACATCCTCAGCTCTTCTTTCATTTTTAAATGCAAAAAATCAATGGCGCATGCATTCTATATTTGGATAGAAATTAAAATCCATTGGACACATTCCTAAGTAGGCAGGGGCCAATCTATTTTTCTTGAAGCTATATTAGTGGAGCAATGATGCAGCTACCATAGGTGAAATTAAAACCAAGGTTATAAAAGGAGAAGGGGTAAGCATTGACATTTACTTAGTGATATTTCATTGATGTCACATTGGATTATAACATTATACAAGCTTTAGGTGTGCAGCATGAAGAATGTGAGGCTAGAGGTATAGAACAGGGTTGAGGGCATTGGTATCACACCCTCAGATAGAATAAAACACACTGTGGTTGACTGAGTATCTCCAGAATTCAGTCCTGGTCTCACTAAAAATTGCTTGGGAGGCCACCATCACCACCAAAAAAAAACCCCAAAAACACCACTGCTGAAAGTTCACTTCTATCCTGCATCCATGCAACTGTCCTCTTTGTCCTAATTAATGCACACCCCTTTACTTAAAGTTCCTGATTTTATCATTGAAAAGTTTTTTATCTATTTTTATGTAGTTAGATGTTTATTACATCATGTATTCTTTACTTCAGTTCAATTCACAAGTTCATCTAAGTAGAGAAAACATATGATAAAATATTTCTAGGAGAAATGAGAAAGAAAATGTAGCAAAGAGAGAGGTTGGCAATAGTAAAACCTGAGTGTTAACTGATGTTATTTGAGTGGCAATAGTAAAACCTGTTACCTGAGTGACACCAAAACCAGCCCCTCTCCCAAATAGTAATAGTTTTAGTAATTTAACTAAATATATAAAGAAAACTTTTCTGAGTAAAAGAAGGAAAATGTCCAAATTCTATCCATGTATATTTTCTTCTGTGTAAAAGGAAGAGATACATCAATAAGCTTGATATGGGTAGATGGTAAACTTTTCTCTCTACATAGTTTTCTTGTCATATATTTTCTGCATAAGTTATACTTGGTTATCATTCTATCAAAGACTTCAAAATCAAAATTTATTTACATTTACTTAATTACTTTGTTTAAACACCCTAGTTACAAAGTTGTTCGTGATTGAGTTTCAGACATACAATGTACAAAATCCTTCAATAGTGAACATTTCCTGCCACCAATGTTTCCAGTTTCTCTCCTCCCACTCTCCCCTTTGCCTGACTCTGGGCAGAAATTGACTTTTTTCCATTTCTTCCCTTTTAGACACTGTGGCTTCCTTTATTACTAATGAAGGGGTACCGTGTGTATCACTTTATCCCCTTTAAGCACCCAATTCTTGTCCAGGGTAATTATTTCCAACTATTATTCTCCTAAAGGTCCCTTCTTTACCCTAACTACAATGCTATTTTTGACAAGCTTTCTTCTATTTTCTCCTCCTTCTGGCCTTCTTCTCTATTGTCTCTGGATTTTTTTTTTTTGGTCCACACCCGGTGACACAATTATTATTCCTGGCTATGTGCTCAGAATTCGCTCCTGGCTTGGGGGACCATATGGGATGCCAGGGGATCAAATCGTGGTCCATCCTAGGCTAGTGTGGTCAAGGCAGATGCCTTACAGCTGTGCCACTGCCCCGGCCCTGTCTCTGGATATATTTAATAAACCATCCTTATTTTCTTATATCCCACAAATAAGTAATATTATTCTATGTATATATCTCTCTCTCTGAATCATTTCACTCAGTATAATACTCTCCAGATTCATCCATAGATAAGAAAATTTCATATCTTCATTTTTCTAATAGCTCTGTAATATTCCATTGTGTATATGTACCACAGTTTCTTTATCCACTCATCTGTTCTACAGAATTTGGGTTATTTCCAAATCCTGGCTATGTGAATAGTACTGAAATAAATATAGGAATGAAACTTTTATGTTATATTGTTGCAATTAATATTTCCCAAAATTTTTTTCATATTTAAGAATATTTTATTGGGGGCCGGGCGGTGGCGCTGGAGGTAAGGTGCCTGCCTTACCTGCGCTAGCCTAGGAGACGGACCGCGGTTCGATCCCCCGGCGTCCCATATGGTCCCCCAAGCCAGGAGCGACTTCTGAGCGCATAGCCAGGAGTAACCCCTGAGCGTCCCCGGGTGTGGCCCAAAAACCAAAAAAAAAAAAAAAAAAAAAAAGAATATTTTATTGAAAATGGGAGAGGAAGGCTGCAACTGGACCCAGAAGATCCCACATGCCAGGATTACTGATCCTCTTCTACTGGCATGGCTGGGAATCTGGACAGACAGCTGGCCAAAGGCCTCCAGGACTGACCAATTAGTCCAGGAGACCGAGAGCCCCCCATGCCAGGCTGGCTTTCAAGGCCAGGTTTGGCATCTGAGCTCTGGGGGGATGGGGAGGAGGCAAACTCTTCCCCCATGCTTTTTCATACTGGAGAGGGAGGCTGCAGCTGGACCCAGAAGATCCCACATGCAAGGATTCCTACTCCTCTCCTACGGGTATGGCTGGGAATCTGGGCAGACAGCTGGCCAGTGGCCTCCTGGGCTGACCACTTAGTCCAGGAGACTGAGATTCCCATGCCAGACAGGTCTTCAGGGCCAGGTCTGGCAACTGGGCTCTGGGGGGGGGGGGGAGGAGGGAAACTTCAATCCCATGCTTTTTCAAACTGGAGAGGGAGGCTGCAGCTGGACCCAGAAGATCCCACATGCCAGGATTACTGCTTCTCTTCTACTGGCATGGCTGGGAATCTGAGCAGACAGCTGGCCAATGGCCTCCTGGGCTGACCACTTAGTCCAGGAGACAGAGATCCCCCATGCCAGATGGGTCTTTAGGGCCAGGTCTGGCAACTGGGCTCTGGGGGGAGGGGGGAGGAGTGAAACTCCTCCCCTATTCATACTGGACCCCCTGCAGCAGTGTCTTTACTTACTAATACTCATTTTCATAACCGTGCGGGCACAAATATACTTTTTAAGCATTATCTAAAAATGTTCTTTATTCTAGATGGTTCCTAGGAAAGAAAACAGAATGCCAAAGATTTGGATGATAACACTCAAATGGATCTTGAAAGTTGGTCTTTATGTGGACGTGACTTTCCGTACTGATTCTGAGCTGAAATCACAAATAATTCATATATATAGTATCTAGCCCCTGTCATGTATTGCCTCTCCCCTACCCCTGTGTCTCTTCTATCCCATCATCTCCCAATCCTGATCCATTATCTTCCCCTAATTTAACCCTCTTTACCCTCAGTTCCTAACTCAGTAGGCATCAAGATTGACCTCCTGCCCCAACAGACCATGTTCCAGCTCCTCAGTAAAAGACACTCTCTAGGTCCCCATTCTCATGCCTCGGCAAAGAACTATAGCCAGCATGCCTGCTGACTCATGCTTGGTGGCCCCTCTCACCCCCACCAAATCGTGGACTGTTGCATGATACAGGAATCAGCCTCAGCAAAACCCCCAGCTCAAAGACACTATATGGTCTCATAATGCAGCAAAGCATGTCTCAAACTCCATTTCAAGGCCTGTGATACGAAAAGTACCTTAGCTTTTACTCCCCACAAGAATATATCAAAAGACCTAATTGGGAGTCTTATATTGCCTATGGAAGCTCAATACCTGTATAACATTACATCTTAAGATGTGTATTCCTGCTCTTTTCTGCTAAGCCAGCCTAAACACACCAAGGTCTATAATCTCTCCAGGAGATTATACCCACACCCAGTAAGATGTTCCCACCCAACGAAGGTGGGGCCAATTTCTGCCGTGTGATTGGGTACCCAGAGACTTATAAAAAACGGCAGCCATGCTCTCTGCCTCTTTTGTGCTGAGCCAGCCTAGACACACCAAGGACTATAATCTCTCCAGGACCCACACCCAGTAAGATGTCCCCACCCAACAAATGTGGGGCCAATTCCTGCCGTGTGATTGGGTACCCAGAGACTTATAAAGAATGGTGGCCATGCTCTCTGCCTCTTTTCTGCTGAGCCAGCCTAGACAAACCAAGGACTATAATCTCTCCAGGACCCACACCCGAAAAGCGTGGTCACTCAGCTTCGCTTATCTTATAACCCCTGAATTCCATTTCTGCACATTGTAAGAAGCAATCTACAGCCTTACCAATGGAGTAATTTTGTAGTACACCCACATATTTAGAGAAATCAATATGGCTCCTCTAATAATCTAAAAAGTAGAAAACAGCTAGGTATCCTCTCAAATAAGAAGTTTAGAGTAGAATTATAGAAAATGTTCAGGGAGCTCAAAGCATCAATAGACTTGACTGGAGCACAATTAAGCATCAAGAAGATTTGTCAACTAAAATTAGAAATTTTCACACTGAACTAACATCAAGAAAACTGAGCTTATGCAACTGTGGCCAGGCACGGAGTTTGGGGAGACCCCATGCCGGAGGCTTTCTCCCTAGGCTGGGGAGAGCTGGGAGGCTTGGCAGGCCCCATAGCCTACCCCCTCTTTTTCCCCTGGACTCCAGGCCCTCCCTGGGTGCAGGCTCTGGTGGCCAGAAGTGGTTTCAGGTGGACTCTTAGTGGTCCTCAGGCTTCCCCCTCCCTCTGTACTCCAGGGGAGAGGTGCATGGGGAGGAGGGCAGGCAGACATCTGGCTTCTGGTTTCCTCCTTGATTCTGGAGACCAGCTCTTGCCAGGTATGGGGTTTGGGGAGGCCCCATACCGGAGCGCTTCTCCCTGGCCTGGGGAGTGCTGGGAGGCTTGGCAGGCCCCCAGCCATCCTTGTCTTTTTTCCCTGACTCCAGGCCTTCCCTGGGTGCCAGCTCAGATGGCCAGAAGTGGGTTCAGGTGGACTCTTAGTGGTCCGCAGGCTTTTCCTCCTCCCTCTGTACTCCAGGGGGGAGGTGCATGGGGAGGAGGGCAGGCAGACATCTGGCTTCCGGTTTCCTCCTTGATTCTGGAGACCAGCTCTTGCCAGGTATGGGGTTTGGGGAGGCCCCATACCAGAGCGCTTCTCCCTGACCTGGGGAGTGCTGGGAGGCTTAACAGGCCCCCAGCTGCCCTTGTCTTTTTCCCCTGACTCCAGGCCTTCCCTGGGTGCCAGCTCAGATGGCCAGAAGTGGGTTCAGGTGGACTCTTAGTGGTCCTCAGGCTTCCCCCCTACCTCTCCTACACTAATGGGAATGTGTTTTGGGAGGAGGGCAGGCCGTTCTAGTACTGTTTTATGTTGGGACAATCACTAGACATTTTTTTCTCCTTGTTTTCCTATTGATAGTATTGTATGCATATATTTTATATATCCATAACATCATTCTTGTATTGTGACCTTGATACTGCCCCACAAATCTCATTTCTAATGTTTTACTGCCTCAGTCCCAACCCTTATTTCCCCCTGTCTTCCCATGTAGGTGCAGCTCATGACATGAAGCTCACCACATAGAGTGATAAGTGCAGTTAGAGAAATAACTACACTGAAAACTATCATAACAATGTGAATGAATGAGGGAAAAAGAAAGCCTGTCTTGAGTACAGGTGTGGGTGGGGTGGGGAGTAGGTAGATCTGGAAAATTGGGTTTGGGAATCCTGCACTGGTGAAGGGGGGTGTTCTTTACATGACTGTAATCATACAACTACAATTATATTTGTAATCATGGTGTTTAAATAAAGATGATTTATTAAAAAGATGTGTATTTCTAAGTATACAGGTAGCCTCCTCCACCACTTGTTTTATTCGAATACCTTTTCTTTTAACTCAGTTTTATTTATTTGTTCTATTTTAATGTATACATTTTTTTCTCTATCCTTACCATTTTTGGTGCTGCTTGGTACAAAAAGCCTTGACTGGGATAAAAGCTCAGAACAAAACCAGACGACAGAGACTGTGTGTGCAGCCTGTCATCCTTCGGCAGAATAGCACCAGCAATACAGTATGACACCATACGTTTTTGTATGGGCACAGTAAAAAAAAAGGGGAAACCATAGACACAGAAACAAGATCTTATCTTCTATGGATAAGAACTCACTTTTTATCGCAGAAGGGTGCCTCCCATCCTGAACATGTGTCATGTGGATACAATGCAGTCCCCAGCAGATTGGACAGTGTTAGTCCAATCCCAAACCCCAGATCCCTGATGTAGAAATGATACAGCTCCGGGCAACACCACCAGGATCTAAGCTCCATTGAGAGATTTACAACACTGCTCTGGCACCAACTTGTGCC
This sequence comes from Suncus etruscus, assembly GCF_024139225.1. Lineage (NCBI taxonomy): Eukaryota > Metazoa > Chordata > Mammalia > Eulipotyphla > Soricidae > Suncus > Suncus etruscus. The sequence continues at coordinate 19,589,513 of NC_064860.1, forward strand.
AGTTTTGATATGACAATGAGGAAAGGAAAACTTGACCTAAGACCAGGCTGTCCTATCACATCACCTAACACTAAATGGAAATCAGAAGAGATATTGTCCTTTGAACTGTGAAAAATAAGAGCACCAACAACAGAAAACTGACTTTGACAACCGTGACTGAACAGAATCTACCTTGGGACTAATAAGGAAAACCCTACCCTAGGCTGTAGTCCAGGACACATAAACAACAACAACAACAACAACAACAACAACAACAACAAGATGTCTTATTGCAGAGGTCCAACTTGCAGAGACTGAGCAGAACCTTTGGATCCATAATATCCTAGGCTTCGGCTTAGGGACTGAATGAAAACAGGGAGCAAGTGTTACAGAAGACTGAACACAACAACAACGATGGACAGGAACCTCTAGAACCTAGAGACTCTATCCTGGACCATGACCTATAATCCGCGCAAATACCAACATCGCTAGCTACAGTGGCTTGATTTTCTCACACACAACCGAGAGGAAACTTTCCTGGCATCACAAAAAAGCCTTTGGGATGGGGTAATGAGTATATATGGAGCCAGGGGTTGATCCCATGATGGTATGCTTCAAGGATGGAGAAACCCTGAATCTCTTAGGCCACGGGAATTCCCTTCCTTCTTCAATGCTTACTGTGCCTATGCAAAAAAAAAAAAAAAAAAAAAGTGGGGGGAACACCAAACCTTGCCACTCCAGCACCCATACTTTTTCTTGTTTTGTTTTGACTTGTTAGTTTTTAACTTTATTTTCCTTCTCTTTTTTCTTCCACTTTTCTCTTTCTTTTTCACTCTTGTGGTTATTATTTAGAGATTTAGTTTTATTTGTATTTGCTGGGTCCATTTTTTTCTTTTTTCTTCCATTTTTCTTTTCTTTTTTTTTCTCTTTCTTTCTTTGGTAGTTGTCACCACATTTTTTTCTCCCTTTTTTCTTATCCTTTTTATCTCCAATGATGGTGGAATGTATGCTCAATCTACAACAAGCTGTAAAGTGGAGACCAGTTGCAGTAGCATTCTGGGGGGTAAATGAGGGAGATATGGGATGCATACTGGGAACAGGGGCGGAGGGAGGACAGCACTGGTGGTGGGAATGCCCCTCATTCATTGTCACTATGTACCATAAATGATGCAGTGAAAGATTTGTAATGCACTTTGGTCACAATAAAAATTTAAAAAAAATAAAGCATAAATTATTGTATTACATAAAAATATTTTATTGAAAACATTGTGATTTAAAAAGTTATTAATAGTTGGATTTTTTTTTTTTGGTTTTTGGGCCACACCTAGTAACTCTCAGGGTTTATTCCTGGCTATGCGTTCAGAAGTCGCTCCTGGCTTGGGGGACCATATGGGTTGCCGGGGGATGGAACCATGATCTGTTGTAGGCTAGTGTTGGCAAGGCAGACACCTTACCTCTAGTGCCACCGCACCAACCCCCATAGTTGGATTTTAAGCATACAATCTTCCAGGGCCAATCCCTCACCAGTGACAACTTCCCTTCACCAATGTCCCCAGAGTACATCCTATGCCACCAACTCTGTCCTGCAGCCTGCCAGCATAACAGGCCCATTTTAATTTTTAACTGCTAGTGTTTGGGTTTCATGAGATCATTATTGTTGACTTTGGCTTGAATATTTAATTCTGTCCATTTTTAACATCACCAATGCACCTGAGACTTCTTGGTCCCTGTCCCACATCCTTTCATATTTGTGTTTCTCCTCCCCCACTCAATTTTTTTCCTTCTAGCTATACTCAGGTGCCAATTTTTTAGGCCGACATTTTGAATTTTAATGCCATGAATATCATTTTGTGACTTAACTAGAAAGTCTTCCTTTCTCTATAATTTTATTTTTAGCTATACATACATATAATATTTTTACTTGACATAAATTCTATTTTTAAATTCTTTGTCTACAATTAGTACATTATATACCCTTGTCCCTATCCAGCCATAATTTGTTTCCTGAAATTTTTTGCCAGCTGATTTTTTGGGATTTTTTCTTTTAAACCTAAAGAGTGTTAAACACCCATATATTTACATGTATTATTTTAGTAATGTCTTTTTATGGTAGATAATATATAATAGAATTTTGTAATTACATGGTTAAATTTTACCTAACAATAATTAATGTCTGTATCCCTCCATAAAAGTATTCATGCCAATATACATACACCAAAAGCATGTCATTTCTCATTTATCAATGGTGAATATTTTTGGTTTTAAATTATAGTTTCCCATAGAAAAAGTGAAGTGTTATATTTAAAACTTGGATATATAGCAATTCATATTAAATATTCCCAGGCCTTTATATTGTATTCTCTGAACTTCCTTTCTCAGCATGTTAGTCTAAAAATCTTTTCTTGTTTTGCGCAATTAGGATAAAAAGATCAATAATAGGGAAAATGCAGATTTGGGGGAAAATTGCGCAAAAAGAAATTTAAGTTGTTGCTTCTCTGAGCAAGTGGATAACTCTTTTCTAGAAACAGTATAGCAATCCATATTTTGTATTGAGATGAAAATGTCATCCCAGTTTCATTATATCAGCCTCTATGACCCATTTCAAGTTCTATTTTCTAGACTCATTCATATGTTGAAAATACTCATAAACTTGTCCAACTGAAAGCTCATACTCCAGCACTCTCCTTCCATTTCCATCATCATTGGACTCCAGCAAAGGAGAGACATCCTTTCTTCATGAGAGCCCTTCCCTTATAGACACAAAGCTCTAGGCAGACAGAACTGAGACTAGCATATCCTCCGAAGACTGCAGTTGCCAAACTGCTCTTGCAAGACCAGACCCTTGCTAATTACAATACTAACATCTATTAACTTTTTCATTCATCACCAATTTTCATTCATTTCTTAAGGCCAATACTAATTGGAACTTAAAAAAAAATAATGCTAAATAGGGCAGGCAATTTGGGACCTCAATTGGTATATTCCCCTCCTGGTACACATTCACTCATTAGACACATTCACAGGGAATGGAGAAAAATCCCTCCGAAGAGCTGGCACTGCAAATTATGTTTTTTATAAATTATATTTGTTATAGGGTTATTGAATATACAATTTTTAACGTAGAAAGTGAGAGTTTGGGGATAATAGACTTGGTAAGCAGTCTCAATGGAGAATTTAAAATGAAGAAAAACATGGTGAAAAGGAAATAATAAGGGGAGAAAACTACTAGATCTTGAAAAGTAATCTGGGATAAACCAAAGGGACTTTTAATATACATGATCTTTGTTAAATTTGCTCTGGATATAGCCAGCAAAAATTTCAGAAATATTTTGCTAGTTAAGAAAATAACCTCTCTCCTTGAAATGATTCCCCTGCCTGGTCTATTATTTATCTTCTTGATGTAATTATATCAAAGTGTAAGCCAGAATAAAATAAATTTATCTTAATTGGATGAGAAGAAGGATGCATTTTTATTTATTTATTAGCTTAGAAAGAATTTGTTGACATGTCCATCCTTCTAATCAGTATTTCCCAGTTAAAAAAAAATTAGACCTTTGATTGACCTGCATTTATTCCTGGGACTTTTAGCTACAGAATATATTCATCATTCAAAATTGTATTTTACAAAATGGGCTGGACTAGAAAGTAAAAATAGAGTAGGGGAGGAGTTAGCTCTGGCTCACATTCAGGTAAAGATTTATAAAATTGGGGTTAGAGAGATAGCATGGAGGTAAGGCATTTGCCTTTCATGCAGGAGGTCATCAGTTCGAATCCCGGCGTCCCATATGGTCCCCCGTGCCTGCCAGGAGCAATTTCTGAGCCTGGAGCCAGGAATAACCCCTGAACACTGCCGGGTGTGACCCAAAAACCACACACACACACACACACACACACACACAGATTTATAAAATTGAGATGCTTATTGTTTTTATTTTGTTTTGAGTCTATAGCCAGCTGTGCTCAGGGCTCACGCCTGCCTCTTGCTTAAGGATCATTCTTGGTATGAATTTAAGGACCATATGCAGTGCCAGGGAGAAAAACTTGCTTGATTGCATACAAGGCAAACTCCCTACCTGTTTTATTATTCTCCTGCTCCAAATGCTTGCATCCAGATATGGGAAACTGTCTCTTCTGGCTCACCAGGTACATTCAGATGTGGAAATTAAGATTTAGGAATTGGTTAACTCACACTTTTTTCTCAATAAGAAGCCAGTTCCTGGGCATTTTAGTTCATAGTTTCAAGTTTCAAAACTATTTCTTTCCTTACACTATCCAATGATTTTCATATTTATCCTCAGCTGGGGAAGGCCCTGATAATTTAGTCTGATCCCCCAGAGGCTCAGTGCTTTCAGTCACGAAACTTCTGTTCGCTATTTAAAGGTTTTTCTTATTGGCAATTAAATATATGCAGAGAGGAAAAGAGAAACCAAAGACAATATGTCTGACTTATGAAAAGTGGCAAGCATTGGGCCCGAGAGATAGTGAAGTGGTAGGGCATTTGCCTTAGACGCTGAAGAAGGGTGGTTCAAATCCCGGCTTTCCATATGGTCCCCCGAGCCTGCCAGGAGCAATTTCTGAGCATAGAGCCAGGACCCTGAGCGTTGTCGGGTGTGACCCAAACATCAAAAAAAAAAAAGTGGCAAGCATAATGAAGCCACGATTTTAATAATAAAGATAAGTCATAACTACGCTTACTGTAGAAAACTGCTCATCAAATTACAGCTTCATTTTTTTGTTTTTTGTTTGTTTGTTTTTATTTTGTTTCAGTTCTTGGTTTTTGGGTCATAGTGACACTCAGTGGTTACTTCTGGCTATGTGCTCAGAAATCAGTCCTGGCTTGGGGAACCATAAGGGACTCTGGGTGATCGAACCATGGTTCGTCTTAGGTTAGCACTTGCAAGGCAAATGCCCTACCACTTGCACCACTGCTCTGACCCCCAAATTACAGCTTCTGAAACTTGATGGTCTATAGCAAAGCCAATGGTCTTTCAGTGCCTGATTCCCTGGAATGCTATGATTTGAGAGTAAAAGAAGGGTAAATAGAACTACAAGTTATAAATATGGAAGTTTGCTTTGCAATATATCATAACTATTCAATAAGCTTTATCTCAGGTGTTATGCGATTTCAATTTATTAAATATTTCTAAATAAAATTTTCTTAAATATAATACTCCAGGTCTCTGGATAAGGCAACTGTTTAAAACTCTGATTGTTTTGGAGAAGAGCAATAGTACAGAGAGTAGGGTACCTGCCTTGCACATGCTAATCTGGATTCAGTCCCCAGTCCCCATATGGTCTCTTGCACCATTCCAGGAGTGATTACTGAGCAAAGAGCCAGAAGAAATACCTGAGCACTGTTGGGGATGGCCTCAAAACAAACACATTTAATCATTTTGATGCCTTAAAAAAAAAACCTCTAGATATTAAAGATTTTTTCTTTGTAAAGTCTAGTAATTTGGTGCTGAATAGTACAGCAGACAGGACACTTACCTTGCATACAGCCAATCCTAATCTGATACTGAGAATCCTATATGGTTTTAGAAGCCCACTAGGAATGATCCCTAAACACAGAGCCAGGATTAAGCCTTAAGTACAGCTGAGTATTGATCCCCAATACACTTCCCCAAAGTCCAGTAATGTTAGTAGAATATATCTTGGTATTTATGATTTGGTATTATTAAGCTATCAGTATGCTGTTCATATGTTTATTTCACAATACTCTAGTATAAGTGTAATTTATTTACTTTCCAAAATTAATTTTTATTAAAAAATTATTACTTTTTTAGGTATGTCTAAAGTTGTATAATTAAAATTTCTTTTTATATATTAAACATCCTCAAAATCTTCAATCTTAATATTTTTAAACTCATTTTATAAAAAGTACTACCTTATAATTACTATTTCTTGTTAAGCATTTGTGTGTGTGTGTATGTGTGTGTGTGTGTGTGTATACACGTGTGCTTTTGGAATAGGTTGTATGCTATCTAGCCTGAAATAGTTTTCTTTTTTCATTGTTTTTCAGCTAATCTCTGGATTTTTATACTTATTTTTGTTGGATGTTGTATTTTTTTACATTTTTAATGTCTATTAGATAATTTGAAATAGTATGTTTCAATGTGAATTGTGAATTAAAAATATAGTTTTCAAATGAAAAAAAAAATAAATATGGAAGTTTGCACACAAGTGCTCCACTATAGTCTAGCAGGGTTTAATTTACCTACCAAGACTCTGTTACATCCTAACTTCTCATTTGGGTTGTGTTGCCATTAATTTGATAACCTGACTTTTGCTTTTTGTATAATGGTCCTTCCTTTAATGGTGGGATATTTCTAGTTCTTAAGACCAAGCATGGTATGTAGCCCTTAACAGCAAAGAGAGACTGCTTTAATGACCCAGGAAGAGACAGAATCAGCCTCCCCTATGCACATACCATATGTGACAGAATCTGTGTAAAGTGTTCTGTATTTGTAACAAAATATAAGTGCCCTGTTTATAATAAGATTTTAAAACTTTCATAACAGTACTAAAATTTGTGCTAAGTAAGTAAGCCTCAGTTGTATGTGAGCCATCTGTATTATGCACTATGTCATTGTGGACAGGACCAATAGCATAATAAAGGGGACAAAATAAAGAGAAATGACTAAAACATAGAACATCAGAAATTACTTAAAAATAAAAAAGAGAAAATAAATTAAATATACAAACAGGTCTTGGGGACCTGTTGGAATATGACTGTTCTTGTCACAGAACTCCAAGGACAAATAGATAGAAATATTAAAAGTTCTCAAAGGAAAAGAAAAATGTTGGGGAAACAGGGAATGTCACTCCTGGCAGTTTTCAGGAACTAGGCCTTGCTTGGTGTTTGGGAGATGCTACTGGTAATGATCAGGGAACCAAGCAGTGTCAAGAATGAAACCCAATTCCCAAGGATCTGAAGTATGTGGTCCATCCAAATTAGTCCATCTCCCGCAAATATTGTATTTTGTATAAATTGTTTATGAAAATTTTACCTAGGCAAATATATTTCTACATACATAGAAAATATATTTTCTAGACATATGTGCACATGTTGTGTCTATATTTATAATTAATTAATATGTATGCATATTTTGGGGTTTTTTTGGCCATACCCGGTGACTCTCAGGGGTTACTCCTGGCTATGTGCTCAGACATCGCCCCTTGTTTGGGGGACCATATGGGACACCTGAGGATCGAGCAACAGTCCATCCTAGGTTAGCCGTGTGCAAGGCAAGCACCCTACTGCTGCACCACTGCTCTGGCTTCATATGTATACATTTTTAAATTGTGTACAACTATTATACAATTAATGCTCTACAGTATAGTGTAAACGTAGCATTTATGTGCATGTGAAAACAAATCATCATAGTTATTCTGCAAGTCTGAACAAATTTCATGTAGTAGATATAAGTAGATTAATATAACAATTAAATTCAGACACTAGCAACTGAATTGAAAAATGTAGCTCAATTACAGCTATCACAGAACAAGATGGTAGACTCTGAATAAGGATTAAAGGTGAAAGTATATTGAAAGAGTATATAAAGTATATCTTCTAAAAAAGTGACATTTTATTTAAATAATATATAAATATAATAATATATAATTAAATTATATTAATAATTAATAATAAAATAATATATAAATATAAAAGGAGTATAAAATATAGAAAGAGGTAATAACAATATGTATAGTATATGAAGTGAACATGAGAGCAAAGAGAGTAAGACAAAGAGGTAAAAATATATAATGAACATATTAATTTATCAGTAATAACATATAAATTCTAAACTTGTTATACCAATAATGATGTAAAATATGAAAAAACTGAACGGAACCAAAAGGGGAACTAGGCTAATACAGTTGAAAAAAGTTTAAGCTTTTCTGGGTAGTTGATTGAATACAATTAGAAGGATATGGATGGAATTCAACAACATTTCCAACCAATAGAATAGACTTTATTACCAACCAATAGACTTACTAAAATAGTCTCATACTAAGCAAAAAAAAGTACATTTTATAAACTTAACATAAAGATATCAGATTATGTTTGCCTTATGAGAAAATCTTTAAATATTTAGAAAGAAACAAAGTAATTTCCATTAAATATCAGAAAAAATACCAAAAAATCATCAACTAAATTGAATTAAAATTAAACATATCAAAGTATGTGGGGCATGGGTTAATCAATACTGAAAGGAAATCAATAGGACTGAATATGTACATTGACAGAAGAAAGAGTCTTATCAATAATAGATGCATTTCTCTCAAGGAATGAAAATATGCACAAAAAGAAATAAAGGGGCCAGAGCAATGGCGCAGCAATAGGGCATTTTTCCTTGCAGGCGGCTGATCCAGAACGAAGCTTGGTTCAATCCCCAGCATCTCATATGGTCCCCCAAGCCAGGAGCGATTTCTGAGTGCATAGCCAGGAGTAACCCCTGAGCATCACCGGGTGTGGCCCAAAAATAAAAAAAGAAAATAAAGCTTAAAACAGACTTAAAGTAATTATAAATATAAAAATTATATTATAAATTATAAATATAAAAATAATTAAAACAAAAGTTGGCTTTTGGAAAAAATAATAAATGACAAGCTTTTTTTAAGGCAAAAATTTTAAAAAATTAAGAAAAAATAAAGAAGACAACAACTCCACTGAAAAAAATTCACAGCTGCAAAAGGAGAAAATGTGATATCAAAATTAAATACTATAGAAGACAAATATAAATGGAATTTAAGGCACGACTTTATCTTTATGCCTAGTATATGGAGTAGAACAAGAAGCAATGGAACTAGTCTGGAATGATAGGAGAGAGGGGGTATTTGCCTTGCATGAGGTCAACCTTGTTTCAATTGCTATTATCACATACGGTCATCTGAAGACCACTAGGTTCCTGAATGCAGTCAAATACTAGGCTTGCGCACTGAAGATAAAAACTAAAGGTAAAATGTAGCCTACCATAGTTTACCCAAAGTGAAAGAGACAATATAAACAGTACCTAGACTTTGCAGAAAATTGAATTTAAAATTTAAATTTTCTTCAATGAAGTTTTCATATCCATATTATTTTACTTGAATTTTGTCAAGTGTCAAAGAATTGATTCTACACAATTTTTATAAAATAGAATTCACTTTATAAAAATAATACAAATCTGGCAAGTAGTGGGGGAGAGGAGAAAGTATGGGAACATTGGTGAAGAGAAGTTAATATTGATGATGGAATTGATATTGAAATATTGCATACCTAAAACTCAAATACCAATGACTTTATAAATTATAGTTCTTTAAATTATTAAATTTTAAATAAATAATTATAACACTACTCTGACACCAGACCAGTAAAAACTAAAGATCAGTTATTCAAAGTAATGTGGACTCATTAAAATTAAAACTGAATATTAACAAAAAAAATACATTGTACTATGTAAAAAAATGAGAAAACATGAGCCAAGTGAATTTTATTATGAGAGAAGTTTCATTCAACAAGAATACTATATATAAATATATATCCATATTACAAGACGAGAGTAAATTCACATCATCATATTAATTTCTGCAGAAAAAAATAATTTGCTATAATTCAGCCATGATAAAATAAACTTTTATAAAAAATTAGAATAAGTTAATGCTTCTTCAAATAAGAGAATCTGCTTAAAAAATCTAGAGATGTTATAATTAGTGGTGAAAGATTCATTAAATACTTCCTAAATATAATTGGCAATTAGAAAAAAAACATTTACTTACATTTACACTGAACCCAGTGCCCGAAGTTCTAGACAGTATACTAAAACAAAGAGAAGAAAGTAAGTACACATGTGTATTGGAAACCTCATGCCTCAGTCTTAGGAAACTGGTGGGATGTGGTCTGGAAGCAAAAGCCAGTGCAGAAAATTATCCACACATTGTTAAGTGGATAAAACAGGTTCAGGAACTTCACATGCAAGTTTTCCACGCCTGAAAAGAAAGTAGCTAGTGGTAAAAACCAAGAAAGAAAGAAAAAAAGAAAGAAAGAAAAAGAAAGAAAAAAGAAAGAAAGAAAAAATTAAGAAAGAAAGAAAGAAAGAAAGAAAGAAAGAAAAAAGAAAGAAGAAAGAAAAAAGAAAGAAAGAAAGAAAAAGAAGAACGACAGAAAGAAAGAAAGAAAGAAAGAAAGAGAAAGAAAGAAAGAAAGAAAGAAAGAAAGAAAGAAAGAAAGAAAGAAAGAAAGAAAGAAAGAAAGAAAGAAAGGAGAAGGAAGGAAGGAAGATACACACACACACACACACACACACACACACAAAGAATCACTCTTGAGATGTACATGCTTATGATTTATCACAAGTAAACTGTCAGGCTTGAAGGCAGTGGTAAAATATAGTGAACAAACTTAACTGAAAGAACAGCTAACAAAAAACTTTCACCCAGCCAGAATCTAAGATTTGAATGAACAATACACAGGATCAAGAATAAACATATCGGGAAATTTACAGACTCAAAACTAACTTTAAAAGAACTGAAGGGGCTATTTTGAGGCAAGAAAAACTCTACAAACACACCAAACTTATAAAAAAAAAAACTCCATGACAATAATCTCTCTTAAAGTCAATGTACTGAATGCATCAAGTAAGAGACACTGTGTGGAAAAAGACATATCATAAAATTGAATTCAACATCTCTTTCTATCTTCAAAAAGCATATTTGAATTGTCAGAGCCAAAACAGACTCAAAGTCCAAGATTGAAAGGTAATGTTTCAAGCAAACAACCCCTTAAAAATCTGAGGTGGCCATATTAATATCAGACAATACAGATTTTATCTTCAAAATACTAGAAGGGACAGATACATTTCTTAATAATCAAGGAATATATACATCAGGAAGATTAATACTCCTAAACACATATGCACTTAATGAGAGACCAGAAAAAAAAAAAAACCACTTAAAACAACACCTAATAGACTTCAAGTAAAATACCCATAGCAACATAATAAGAGTCGGAGACTTCAACACTGCGCTGTCACATCTTGATAGATAAATAAAATGTGCTGGCTTAAAGGAATGAATGTAATAAAAGGAGTTAGTAAATATATATACAGGGCTTTTTATCACTCAAAAACTGAATACACATTTATCTCCGGTGCACATGAGACATTTGTCAAGATAGATCATATTCTGGGCCTCTATAAAATTAAGAGGATAAAATTGGATCAATTGTCTTCTCAGACCATGATGAGGCACTGAAAATAGAAGTGAAGTAAAACAGAAATAGAGAAATAACTTTAATACCTGAAGATTAAACAGCACATTATTGAACAACTATTGGTTCTGAAAGGAAATTAAAAAAAGTCTTGGAAACAAATAAGAATAAAAGCACGAGTTGTCAGAATTTCTGGAACTTTCTATAATGCTTTGCACAAAACTCAAATCGAAATGGTGTAAATGTCTTGATATTAGTCCTGAATCCATAATTTACATAGAAGAAAACGTAGAGAGAACACTCATGACATTAACCTAAAGGCATCTTCAAGGATGAAACACCACCACTGATCAAGCAAGTGGAGGCAAAGTTGACCAAGTGGGAATACTGTAAGCTAAGGAGTTTCTGTACCTAAATGGAAATGGTGACTAGGATATAAAGTTTTTCAGAGAAATTAATCGTCAGTACCTATCTAATACAAGCTTAATATCTAAATAAATCAATGTCTATAGAAATAAAGAACACTGGTGGAGCTTAGCAAGAAAAAACACCTAAATGCATCCAAATATGGGAACTGATGAAGAAACATTTCCTCAAAGAAGAATTACTTATGGCTAAAGGTACATGAAAAAGTCTCCACATCATTAATCATAATAGAAATACAAATCAAAACAGTGAGATTTTTATTCCATATCACAGAGATTAACATGCATCCAAAAGAACAAGAATAACCAGTGCTGGCACAGTTGCAGGGAGAAAGGGCCTCTCATTCACTGCTGTTGGAATATAGACTAGTCCAGCATTTTGGAAAAACAATATGGACATTCCTTAAATTGAGCTTCCATATGAGCAAATCTAGCAATCCCAATTCTAGTATTATACCCTAGAATCCCCAAAACACAACACAAGTAAGCCCTCTGCATTCCTTTGTTCATCACAGAACTATTCACAATAGTCAGCATCTGAAAACAGCCCAATGACCCCAAAACAGATGAATGAATAAACTCTGGTACATCTACACAATGGAATGCTACTCAGCTGTTAAAAAAATGAAGTCATTAAATTTGCATAACATGGATGATTTTGGGTTTGGAGAGAATTATTCTGAATTAATGATTTAGAGCAAGAGAAATAGTCATAGAATTATCTCTCTCATTTGTTGTATATAAAAATAAGAGAGTATGGTAATAATATCCAGAGACAATAGAGACAAAAGTTAAAGGACAGTCTGTGGTAGGAAGCTTGCCACAAATAGCAAGGGAGTGCAGCTAGGGCAGAGAAGGAACCACTATGATACAATGATAGTTGGAACTGATCAATCTGAACTGGTTGATGAAATGAGATTAAATAATAGATATGATTCCCTTCAGCAACAATATTGAAAACAACAATGAATAAAAAAAAAACTCAATAGGACAAGAGTAAGTGAGAGCAAGAGAGAGAAGAAAAATGTTTTTCCCCAGAAACAAGAAGGGGGAGAGATTGGGAGAGAAACTGGGACCATTGGTGGCCAGAAATGTTTCCATATATTGTATGATGGAAACTCGATCATGAGCAATTATTAAAATAAAAAATGGTTTATAAACAACCTTGTAACCACAGCATATAAATAAATGTATTAACTATTAAAATTAAAATATTTATGTTTTGAATTATTTTCAATTATTTGTTAGAATTATATTAAAGAGTATTTATTGATTTATTAATAAATAATTATTTATTAAATATCAGAATTTAGAAAATAAAAGGGAAGTACACACAATGACTATAACTAAAGTTCTTTCAGAGATATTTGATTATTTAATCCATAAGTGGTAATAATTCTAATCAGTAAAATATCATTTATATTTACAGAATTGTGAACTAGAATTTTCATTTATTAAAAAATATTAAAGGCTGCAATGATTATACAGGAGGTAAGGCACTTGCCTTAAATGCATAGAATCCTAGTTTGAAACCCAGCTCTGTCGATATGTTCCAGGACTGCCATCCTATGCATTGACATCCTAAGTAAAAAGTGGGAAGCCAATCCTTTGAACATCTTCCATATTGCGATTCTAAACTCCTTATCTGAGAGACTGACTAGTTGGTTGGTCATGTTTAAGTCATCAGAGTTGCCATCTTCATTCTCTATGTCTGGCGCTGGCCTGCGTTATTTCCCCATTGTCATACTTGTGTTGTGGGTTTTTCTACATGTTGTGGTTGTATTCATTGGCTAAATGATGTGCATGGTCGCGAAGGGGAAGGGAGCGGCCGTGCTCCTCTGGCTCCTCCCTTTCTGGGCCTGTCGAGTCACCTCCACGGAAGGCTCTCGGAAAGGCAGGCCGTCTGCAGATGAGCCACACAAAGGATGAAATTAGGCCAAAAATGCAGCACAGCACAGAAGAGAGGCAGATAGGGGTGCTGGCCGGGAAGCCAATCCTAAATACTGCTTGGTATTTACCAGAATTCCCCAAAATAAAATAAAATAAAATAAAATAAAATAAAATAAAATAAAATAAAATAAAATATTAGGTAATAATCTATGAAAATGTTCATTTTAATTATAAAATATATAATACTGTCAAAAATATTTTTATTTAATATTTTTGTTTTGTTTTGGGGGCCAAACTCGATGATGCTCAGGGGTTACTCCTGGCTATGCATTCAGAAATCGCTCTTAGCTGGGGGACCATATGGGACACCAGGGGATCGAACAGCGGTCAGTCCTAGGTTAGCACGTGCAAGGCAAATGCCTTACCATTTGTGCCACCTCTCCAGCTCCTTAATTTTTATTTATATACCATAAATTACAAAGTTGTTGACCATAGAAATTTGTAGCATACATTGTTCCAACATTAATTCCACCACCAGTTTTTGCATGTCTCCCCTGATTACTCCAGCAAACACCCTACACATCTTGTCTCTTTGATAAACACATTAAGTTTTATTATTTTACTTTGGATCCTCTAATTACAGAAGTATAGGGTCTAGTGATTTAGATATAAACAGATTATTTAAAATATATTTTTGTATCTTATATAACATATATCTCATTAAATACCTAATAATTTTTTAAAATGTAAATACATTTAATAAGTAAATACATAATTTATTTTAATATATTAAGCCATACTGGAAGATTCAGTCTACCAAAGATGACAATTCTTTCTATATGCAAATGTTTACACAATTCTTATCAAAATTCTAGCAAGATATTTTGTATATATGTTGATTATTGAAAATCCTATATGAATTCAAAAGAACACTATTAAAGTAATTATGAAAAGTTAATAAAATGAATCATTCCACCCAATTTCATAATGTTGAAAATACAATATTTGTAAAGGAATAAACACTTTGAGTTTAGTGTAAAGCAAGGGAGAACATTAAAATAGACTCACACAAATATTCCTCAAGTGATTTGTTTTTATTTTTGTGTTCATGGCCTGCTTTGTTCTTAGGGATTAGTCTGGGTGATCTCAGGGGACCATAATTGGTGCTGAGTTTGAACCTAAATTAATGGCATGCAAGACAAGCACCTACCTCATCTACTGTAGTTTCTTTGGCACCACCAACTAACTTTTTAGCAAAAGCAGAAAAGCAACATGGTAGAGGAAATATAACCTTTCTAGTAATTCAGCGTAAAAAAATTTATATCTATAGATAAAACAATTCACAGAGATATATTAAAAATTAAAAATAAAATAATTTTCAGAATGACTTGAACAAAATCATATGTTTATCCTCAATCTCAAAAGATTCAATGATGTTATAATTTCATTTGGGTAACACTTTCATATGATAAATTATGGAAGTGGAGAAAAGTTTTATGGTTATTAGATTTTAAAGAAGGGAAAGAATGTAGGGAGTTTAGGGTTATTATAAAAAGCAACATAAGGGAAATTTATGGTGAGAGAAATGAGTTTAGTCTTGACTTTATTGATATCAATATATTCCCTGTGATACCATGGCAAACTGGGTAAAGATCATTTGCCATCTTTGTATTATTTCTTTGTACTATTCTGAGAATCTACGATCATTTTCAAATAAAACATTTCACAAATCAACTGCAGGACTTAGTAAATTAATTGCAACAGGTACAAAGTAAGTACTACGGTTGCAGCAATAATATCAAATTAAAATAATATTAAATAGGCAATTCTCAATTTAAAATTATAAATCTAGATAAAATATAAACTAATTTACACACCACTTGTAAAAGCATCTATAAACAAAAAAACTACTTTTCTAGCCAAAACTATGATGTTAGGATGTTATGTTATGATGTTATTTGGACTGATATCTCAAGGACTTTTTTGAAATGTGTGTAGAAACTCCCTCCAGCTTTCTTGTAATCCCAGAAGATTTTGCAACCTAAAGCACACTCTACAAAAGCTGTAGTATTTATTAGCAATAGTGCTTGGAATTCCTGGACAGTGTGAAATTATACCCACTTTTGTTTACTACTATTATCCCATTAGAAAAACATCAATTTAACTTTCCCCACTGTCATGACAGTTGTCAATGTAGTTATTTTTCTAACTGCACTCACCACTGTTTGTGGTAAGCTTCATATCATGGGCCGGTCCTTCCAGCCTTCATCTCTATTGTCTCTGGGTGAATTACAATAAGGTTTTTTATATTCTTAAATCCCATAGATGAATGGGATTATTCTGTGTCTATCTCTCTCCCTCTGACTTATTCACTCAGCATACTAGTTTCCATGTCCATCCATGTATAGGAAAAATTCATAACTTCATTTTTTCTGACAGCTGCATAGTATTCCACTGTGTATATGGAAGACCACCATGTTGTGTATAAAGAAACCACAGTTTCTTTAGCCACTCATCTTTGTTGGTCATCTGGATTGTTCCCAGGTTCTGGTTATTGTAAATAGCATTGCAATGAATATAAGTATACAGGTAGTGGATATATTGCACGAGTGAGGAAGGGTGTTCTTTTTTTTTTAACTTATACCCAACTACAAATACGTTTGTAATTATGGTACTTAAATAAAGATATTAATTTAAATAAGAAGCATACCAATTTAGACCTTAATATGTATCTTAAAGCACCTAATGTTCAAAAACGAAGCAACAGAAAAGTCAACTAGCAACACACCTTTTAACAATGATTTAAGGACCTCATCAGATAAAATAATTTTTAGAAATTTGCTTTGTCACCATACTTTTTATTTTTTCTTCCTTCTTTTTTCTTTTGTTTTTCCTTTTTTTTCTTTAATAACTTCACTCCCACTTATCTGTAAAAAGTATATTATGATCAAATGTCAACTATAAAAAAGAATGTTGATTTTATTTTCTATTCTGGAACAGATTTTGAGCAACTAGAATTACTATAATTAGAGACATATATTTTATATGGTAACATTGTCAATCAATTTATAGACCAATTTTAAGTATACATGTATCTAATAATATAGTCTCAAAAATGAAAAAAGTCCTGACAGTCAATAGGCTAAAGTGATAAATATGTATACCATCAATATTTTATTGTGTCATTCTCCAAATCTAATAGAACTGTTATTTGAGAAAAAGTGGCTGCCAATTATCACATAAGTGTTACTGCTTTAGTCTCTAAATTAATAGTCAAATACATATCTAAAATAATATAAAAAAAGAAAGCAAAGGAATTTGGAGATGAGTAGAGAGAAATAGACTTCTACTCTCAAAATTTCTTGAGATATTTTCGGAACTATAACTAAAATTAATTTTTCCATTCTAACTCTTAGAACTTCAACAGTTATCATTAGTATTATTTGAAATCACCATTAATGAAAGTATCTAATGTGTTTACTTTTCTATTGTTACTTCAAATGTTTGTTTACAAGTCTTTGTCCAAGTTGACAACATGCCAAGTCAGGACCATGTCTAATTCTGTAATTGGAGGCCTGTGCACTCTCTTATTACAGCCTAGCAAATGTTGTGATCATTCTAAGTGATAAGATGGGTAGAATTGCACATCTGTTATAGATAGATGAGGATATTGTGGCTACTACTTTTGCTTAATCCTCAGCTCCCTTTTTCAAAGCAAGGTACATGTTATTTCCATTATCACAAGACCTTCTCTTTACTCAATACTTTGAACACTGTCTATGATATAATAGGCACCTGCTATGGAATGACTAGAAAGAAAATGCTGATATTTTTATCACCATTTTGAATGTGATTTTGTTGGAAAATAAAATTTTTCTAAGTGCAATGATAATAAAGTACAATTTAGTAGGTGAGTTTTTATTCAATATGACAGTGTCCTTATAAGTAAATATCCTTACTAAAATATGAACTATAATATAATTATCAATAAATAACAAATCAATCTACTTTGGAGGAAATGAAAGGAACTAAGTAAGCTATGTTGTCTTATTACTTTGAAACTTTGGAAAATAACTATATTTCAAATATTTGCATGTGTTTCATAGAAAAATTAGCTTTAGAGTTATAAAACTTTGTAGTTAATCAAAAAATATAAAATATGCAATAAAATAATTCTGATATAATTTTATATATCCATATTTTGCATTCCATGTAAAGGAAATGTCATTTATCAAACACTACAATATGGTTTTTTTTACATATAACATGTCATTAAAATTTCAATTATATGTTTCATAAATCTATTTCTAAGCAGGGTAGAGGAGGTACATAGATGTAAATTCAAGTGCTCTCACGTGAATGTAGCTCTCATTGAGTGTAATACAACTCTTCAATTTTATTTTAAAATAAAACTTATTTAATTGGGTAATTCAAATATCTAATTATTTATAAAACTTATTACATAGCATTAAATGGACATAATTATGAACAGATGTACTTTTAACTCTACTATAAACATTTTGAACTTACCTCAATGATTTTTGCAGAGTTTTATTTTTTAAAGCAAACAATTGATGACTTATATTTCTAATCATAATTTCCCATATTTTCCACTTCCTGTCATTAGACAATAATGTGATTTTTTAATTCTGTACGATTTGCCTCTTTATAGTTTACAGATGATTAATAGCATAAATATTTCTCTCGGTTTATTTTCATAGAATAATGTTCTTCAGGCCTACATTGTTGCAAATGAAAAAATTATTTTTTTCCCAGAACTAAATGATATTCCAATATTTGTATATTGCAAATATATACATATATACTCTACAGAAACCTTTATTTCGCCTGTTGACAAACATGCCTTTTTTATTTTTACTATTGTGTATAATGCCACGATAAATATAGAAATGATCATTTCTCTTGCCTTTCCTATTTTCTTTGAGTAATCTGACTGTTCTATTATTAAGGAACTATTATTATTTGAATCTTCCATGCCATATTCAAAAAAGACTGTACCAATTTATGTTCTCATTAACATTGCACTATTATTCTCCTCCACATCCTTATCAATAGGTTATCACTATCTCTATAAAGTGCATATATAAATAGCTATACTACAATAAAAAATAGCTTAACATTTATAGTATAGTACAATTCACCAGAGAAATGTTTAGTGAAGATGAGTTGCTGTGAATACTTTTAGAAGGAAAAATAAAATTCTTTTGTAATGACATTTTTTTTTATTCAGAGAAGTAAAATGAATTTCCTATGTTAACATTTCAATTCACAGAAAGAAGTGATTTGAACCTGAACTCCTTAGACTCACATATTCTGCAGTCAGCCCAAATATTTCCCCTACCCAAATTATTACTAATGTTATGAAAAATGGTCTTCCTAGACATATTGGTGGCAACCTGAAAGACTTCTAGTATTTTTCTACCCAATGCCAACATTTTCAATTATAAATTCCTACATTAATTGTGTATTCATCTCTAAACTCATCTCATATAATACTTCACTTAAGGCTATTCTGTTTTCTGGTGAATGGGTTTTGAAGAACATCTCCAATGGTCCATCTCCCAAGACTGGATGTAGAGAGATACAGAGTGCCAAAGGATAGACAACTTAAGTTTCCTTCTATTTTTTTCGTTTTAAACTAATCATGGGTTTGATGATGAGTTCTCGAAACTGGAATTTATTTTCTTCCCCCTATTTGTTGTTAAGATATAAAGACAAAGATTGAGAAATAAGACATTTTAGATCAGAGAAAATTGTGTAGGCAAAAGCTTTGAATTGGTTAAGCTTAGTTTGGGAAGACATTAAAACTCCTATTTCTGTTTTCGAAAAATACAGAGAGCAGGCTGAAGAGATAGTACAATGATTCAGGACCTGGAACTATAGTACAGATTGTAGGACACTTGCCTTGCACATGACTGACCCAGATGAGATCTCCAGCATACCATAAAGTCCTCCATGCTCCATCAGGAGTGATCTCCTAGTCAGAAATCCAGAGTCAGAAATAAATCCTGAGCACCACTGGATGTTATCCAAACATCAAACCAAATAAAACAAAACAAAACAAAACCCCAAACAAAAAAGAATTAGGGTTCTTACTTTGCACACAGCCAATACTCATTCAATCTCTCATGCTGAATAAGGTCCCCTGAGTCAGAGAGAAACAGAAAAAACAGAGACAAAGAGGGAAGGAAGGAAGGAAGGAAGGAAGGAAGGAAGGAAGGAAGGAAGGAAGGAAGGAAGGAAGGAAGGAAGGAAGGAAGGAAGGAAGGAAGGAAGGAAGGAAGGAAGGAAGGAAGGAAGGAAGGGAGGGAGGGAGGGAGGGAGGGAGGGAGGGAGGGAGGAAGGAAGGACGAGGGAAGGAAGGAAAAAGGGAAGAAAAGAAGGAAGGAGAGGAGGAAAGAGGGGAGGAGAGAAGGAAGGGGAGGAGATAAGGAAGGAGGAAAGGAGAGAAGGAAAGAGGGTAAAAGAAAGGAGGTAATGAAGAAAAAGGGAAAGAGGAAGAACAGGACAAAGAAGGGAAGGAGGAAGGAAAGAAAGAAAGGAGGGAAGAAAGGAAGGAGGAAAGGAAGGATGGGAAGGAAAGAAATGAGGAAAGGAAGGAGGAAAGAAAGTGAAAGAAAAGGAGGAAGGGAGGAAGCAAGGAAAAAGAAAGAAAGAACAAAAGAAAGAAGAAAAAGAAGAAAGAAGAAGAGAGAGAGAAAGAAAGAAAAGAAAGAAAAGAAAAGAAGAAAGAAAGAAGAAAGAAAGAAAAGAAAGAAAGAAAGAAAGAAAAAGAAAGAAAGAAAGAAAGAAAGAAAGAAAGAAAGAAAGAAAGAAAGAAGAAAGAAAAAAAGAGAAAAAGAAAGAAAAAAGAAGAAAAAGAAAGAAAAGAAAGAAAGGAAAGGAAGGAGGAAAAAAGGAAGGGAGGAAGGAAGGAAGGAAGAAAGAGAGGAAGGAAAAAAAGAAAGAAAAGAGAAGAAGAAAGAAAGAAAGGAAGGAAGAAAGAAGAAAGAAAAAAGGAAAGAAAGAAAAAGAGAGAAAGAAAGAAAGAGAAAAGAAGAAGAAAAAGAAAGGAAAGGAAGAAAGGAATAAAGGAAGGAAGGAAGGAAGGAAGGAAGAAGGAAAAGAAGAGAGACAGGAAGGAAGGAGGAAGGAAGGAGGGAAGGAAGGAAGGAAGGAGGGAAAGAGAGAAAGGAAGAGAGAGAGAGGGAGGGAGGAAGGAAGAGAAGGAAGGAAGGAAGAGGAAGGAAGGAAAGGAAGGAAGGAAGGAAGGAAGGAAGGAAGGAAGGAAGGGAAGAGGCATGAGTTTATGGGTTTATAAGTTCATGGAATAGAATATTTTTAAACTTAAGGTGGGAGGATAAGAAGACGTTTTATATTTACTTGTTGAAGTTAGCATTGTATTATAGTATAATAGCATATAATATTGTATTATAAAATGTACATCATTAAAGATCAATGGAGTATATACTACATCAAATTAACCCCTAAACATTCCAGTCAATACATCACCACAAAGGAGCATTTTGAAAAAAAATTATACAGCAAACATCACAATGGTCATTCTCTCATTGCTGATGTGTATAAAATGAAAAAAATATTCCCTTGTGATTTATAAAAAATTACCTACCTATAATGCCTTATACAGATGGTTGTGGATAAAATGATTAAGTAGTGTAATGAGAAAATTAATGATCAATACAAGGTCATTTTTTTTTGCTCTCAACATCCCATCACAAATATGGTTTTATTTCTTGGTACTTGCCATTGGTTTTGTTCTATTTTTCACATAAAATATATTAGGCAGTTTATATATTTCTGGAGTATAAAATATATAAATATTATTGATGCTGTAAAAATAGACAAACATAAATAGTTCAAAAATTTTAAGTAGAAATATATTTTTAGTTTAAAACAAATCCGTTGCAATTGAATAGAACTTGAAGTCTTGCAGGCTGATACAAATTCTTATGTAGCTAAAGATTGGAAAAGAGTCAGATGTCTTATTATGTAAAACTAATACATGCTTTATGAATTAAAACTAAACCATATGGGGTGAAGCATTGCATTTCTAGTACCAGAGATCAAGCATTGAAAACAAATGAGCATTAATCAGGGATTAATTTGCAAATGAAATGCGATTAAACATGGTGTCTTTTTCCAAAACACATGAGTAAATCTTAATTATTTTCTTCTAACTTAACCTAAATTTGCCTTACATTTGAACTGATAGAACATTGCCTGTTTCACTTGTTTTGAGGACGATTAACTTGTTGAACAAGTTGAGTGATAGTTTCCAGTAAAATCCATAATTTAAAATCATTGGTTAAGCCATAAAAAGCTAAAAGA
Source organism: Suncus etruscus (assembly GCF_024139225.1). Taxonomy (NCBI): domain Eukaryota; kingdom Metazoa; phylum Chordata; class Mammalia; order Eulipotyphla; family Soricidae; genus Suncus; species Suncus etruscus. The sequence continues at coordinate 19,611,347 of NC_064860.1, forward strand.
TATTAAAATAAATACAGTGACTAGTTTTAAACCTTTGAATGGTTACCTCTAAAGTTACCAATTCTTCAAGCCTGATATAGTATGGGAATATTGGGTCTTTAAATCCCCTCATATTTCCAAATTTTTTTCTTTGCATTTAGATAATTAAAATTATCTTAGGAAAGTGCATTGCATTTTTGGCAGGCATTTATGTGGTACTAAAAATATATTGTTGGCACTGAAGTAAAATTATATCCAATATCCTTAAAATATCTTTATTCCTAATATGGCTAAGGCTTTAAAAAGGAATTTTCTTTCTGACACGATAATCCCTTGATCCCTTTTCAGGGGAAAATAGATTCTAAAAGTAGTTTTATGAATTATACCTTCCATTTTCTCTTTAGAGTTTCTATTGGTTGAACCTCTTTCAGAGTAGGCCAAACCAGTAGATCTTTTAAAAAAAAAAATCATCATTAAATATGGATGGGCAGGAATGACTGCTTAAAGATCCCAGGAAGCCAGGCATGCTGGGAAGTTGGATATGGGCCCTGGCTGCAAAGAGACTCTAATACCTTAAGATGAGAGGTAACAAATGAGAATCTGATTACGCAGAGGGAAAGGCAGGTGGGGAGAGGCATCTTGATTCTACACTCTTTCTTCATAATTGCTGTCAAAGTTCTCCTAGTTCTTTTTATTCTAATCAACCAAGTCACACTTTTCTCTGTCATTTCAACTCTCACTAATTCCCTTTGCAGTCTCTTTAAGAGAATGTTTGCATCAAGAAGCTTTCTTTAAGAAAAAGTATTGCGGCCGGCAAGGTGGTGCTAGAGGTAAGGTGTCTGCTAGCCAAGGAAAGATCCCGACCGAAGTTCGATCCCCGGGCGTCCCATATGATCCCCCCCAAGCCTGGGGCAATTTCTGAGCACTTAGCCCTTAGTAACCCCTGAGCATCAAACAGGTGTGAACTGAAAAAACAACAACAAAAAATGTATTAAAATATTTTGATATCTGGCCTTAACTAGACTGAATCTTAGACTCCATATGTAGTAAATAGCAGAATTCTGAGATATGTGTCTTATTTAGAGACCCTTTTTAAATAGCCCAACACCATGACCCCAGCTTCAAGGTATTCAGAGTTCTGCTTTAGAAAGGAAGCTTCATCTCTGGCTCAGATCAACCAACTGTGGGAATGCCTTCATATCAAAGCCTGGTGCTGTGCAAAGTTTGTTTGGTTTTTTTTCTTTTTTTCCAAATAGAATGGAGAGAAAACAACTATAAACCAAGCTGTTCTTTGTGAGTCTAATTCAAGGTCTCCTTGTGTGGTGAGAAAATAGAGATGTTTATGTCTAATGGAGGCTAAAATAATAACTATCAGATGTCGGCTAGCAGAAACTGTAGGGTAGATTCCACATCAAGTGGAAAAGGACCAAGCTTTTGGAATTTTTAAAGGAAAACAACTCCAAAACAAAATCAATAAGCAAAAAGTCCTGCTGACATAATTAAATTATTGTGAGTTATCATAGAAAATATTCCCATTTTTATCTAAATTGTTTTCTCTTCATAAGAATTATTGAGATAAATATATCAATTCTGTGTCTGCACACCCATAGAAATAGGTCAGCATGATTTGGAGGCTCTTCAAAGGAGAAAATGCAAAATAATATATTTTTCCTATCTCCTTGTAACTCAGGGTTCTTACCAAACTTAAAGAGAATTGAACTTGAGTAATAGCCCCATTAGAGCTCTTTGCCAGAAGCCAATTCCCGTGGACTCACTGGGTCCAGCTGTTTATGACTCACAGAGGAAGTGGTAGAGATTAGGGTGTATGGGGGAAAAATCAGAACAGCACCGAAATAAAGCAAATCAGCCAACCATTACCTTTTGTGCCAGACAGAACAATGGCTTAACTACTGTGGTTCAGAATGATCCTTCTTATTCCACTCATTTATGCTACTCCTGTTCGAAGGACCACCAGGAAACCTGTGAACTACGATGGCATACACACCAGAGTCCATGGCACATCCCAATTAATATTCTCTCCTGACTCAACTAGAACAATGAAGAACATCAAGCAGTTTAATCTCCGGCAATAATTCCTTTTGTCAGGTTGAGAGGTTTTCCCCTTGAATTAGGTTTTAAGATCGGATTTTCAAAATTCGTTAGTTATTCGATGTATTGTAAAGCCTAGCATCCACATTTTATAAACACACACATGCATCTACGAAGAAAATAATACAATCTGTGTGTTCTTTGGGGGCATTGCAACTATTGGTAATTTTTACTTACTCTGAAATAAAATCAGTCTTTTATTAGCAAACGATTGTGACTAAACTGCACAGTTGTTAAAACTCTTCTTTCAATTTTCTTTAAAGGGCTAGAAATGTAAATGGGCCCTTTATATCACCCAATAGAATTAAATTTGATCAGGAAGATTTTTAAAAGGCATATTGCAGATACTTAGCTTAGTTACTGGTGAACTGATGCAACTTATAGATTTAAAAAAAAATCTTGCATGTTCCCAAGTCTTCATGAATGGTATGACTTTTATACAGATAAATTTATTTTGGGAGAATGAGTATTATTGTTTTGACATTTGATTTAAGCATAGTGATCTTCAAACATTGAATAGGATAAAGAACAACTCCTCCTTACTGACTGGTTAGAAATAAAGGTAAGATTAAAATCTTTGGTCTATCCTAAACAACAACAGCTGGTTATTTATAGTCTAAATGTATTCAGAATAATAATTCAGGAAAGAGTATCTTTTTATGATAAATTATATATAGGGAAATGACTGAAAGAGTATTTTCAAGTTCTGTAAGCATTAGAAACTCTGGGTTTAGTGTTTGTTGAGTTTCATTTCTCTGATAAAGCAATGGCAATTTATTTTTAACATTTTTTTGATTTTTAACATTCTCTTGGGACCGTATTTCCTAAAATTTAGCTTCAATACATAATTTCTTGTTTTATAATAATAAAATGGGAAATGATATTCTCTTAAGACTCATGGAAAACTTTTTGATGTGTGAATTTATTTAAAGATAAAAATTTCCTTAAAAACTTAAAAGATTTTACTTTGTCAATTTTAAAGACAATTAATATTACAATTTTAAAATCATTATTGATCAGCTTAAAATAAAATTTGTGCCACTTTTGCAAAATTTTAAAGTTAAAAATTAAAATATTTTTTAGAATGTCAATTCAAATGTTTAAATAATGTCTGCTTTTATTAGACCTAGAGACATTTGTCCTTCCAAATAGGACACAGTTCACTGAAATTTAAAATCAAATAACTAGGCTCTAAATGCCAAGTCCCTATCTCTGAACTTCCATACTTAGTCAATGTTAAAAACATAGGCATAAACTCTATGTAAGTGATAGTGCAAAATTATTCATATTCTCAATAGTCTCAGTATGTTAAATGGCATCACTGTCTCAAACTGTTCTGGTTTACCAAGGGGCTTACCAAGCTTCATCCCTACCTACTCAGAACTGCCAGTTACTTCTGTGCTGGAAAAAATGCCTTAGACCAGACTGACTCATCAGATGCCTATTAATATTGATCAGGAAGTGAAAGGTTCTCTAGGAAAAAAGTTGAGAGTCCAGAGTAGAGATGTTCAGCATGATGAGGAAATAATGCATAAGAACTATTATACTATAACAGTGTTTTTTCAATATTTACTGTATACTTACCAAGGGCAGATCATTCTTCTATAGGTATTTATATTTTCGATAGAAATGAGCACAGTGTAAAATCAAGATAAAATTTATTCTGTGACAGTAGAATATACATCATCAACATTGGACAGCTTATCCCTATAAAATGCCAATTGCAGAATTCAACTATAATATATAAATATATGCTCATACATATGAACAAATATAATAGTAAAGGAATGCTATATCATAAAACATTATTAAATATTTACATTAATATTTTTACTTGATATCACATAAGTATCAGATTTATTTTCTAATATCTAATTTTCACTTCACTGATCTTTTCTTCACAGATTCTGTTGGAATCATTTTGTAGAAATCACACATGAATTTCATATAATGGATCCTTAGAAAGAAAATCCTCTCTATATATTTTAACCCACAACTTAATAGCTTAATATTCAATAAAAATACAATGTCTGGAAGAGCATTTTCTACATGCTTATCTAGTTGTTTGAATATGCTCTTTTATATGTATATATTTGACTAAGCTCATACCAAAGATTAAATGTGTTATAAACCTCAACATATTCAAAGGATAAAAGGCTCTATTCATTTTTTAGTAAAATGCTTTAATAATAAATTAAAAATAAAATAAATTATTTTTATTGTCTTGATTTTACCAAATGCTTGTTAAATGAAATATTCATAAATATATGTATATCTAACTGAACTTGTATTCTAGTGGTGTGTATGCCTTAACAGTATGTGCCTACAGTGATTATTAAAGCTAAAATAGAAAATTAAATAAAGTGTTCCAATATCTACATTGCTTATTAATTTTATAAACCTTATCTCTCTCAAATCTTGTTGAAAAAAATGTCATTTATTTTTATCATTATTTATTATTTAAATTTTTTATCTGTCTTTTTGTTTGCTTGGGGTCATATCAGCAGTGCTCAGGGGTTACACCTGGCTCTTTGTTTAGAATTAGAGTTCATTCATGATGAATCTCAGGATACCATATGTAGTTCTGGGGATCTAATTCCAGGTTGGCTGTGCTCAAGGCAAAAACACTCTACCTGATGTATTTCTGTAACAGCCCCACTCAACTATTAAGAAAATTTTAGTTTAATAATTTGACATAGATACTGCTCATTTTTGTTTATTCTTATAGCAGTTTAATGATTGTCACCTCTGAAAAAGATACTTCTCAGGGACAAGTAGGCCCAAATAGAAGTGCATTATTGGTCCTTCTTACTAAATCAAAATGCTAATTTTTCTATCCCATCTCCAATTATGCAAAGATCTTTGTTGACATTCACTTGCACTTGCATGATGAGTATGTTCAGCTGCATTTTATTTGTAAGAATCTGATAGTCACTTGTCAATTTTGAAGACTAACTTAATACCAAATGACATAACCCACAAATCTACTTACCTATGCATGGTATGTATGGAAATACAATAAAGGCAAACTAATGCTTTAATGATTCATTGGTAACTTTATGAGTGAACTTCTGTGTCTACTGAATAGCTTCTGAGTGAACATTCAACACAAAACACCATGAAGGCAGCCAATTTCATACTAAGTCACTGAAAACTTTAATACGTTTTATTTTTTATATATAACAAAAACATAATTAATAGTTTTCTCTTTGTATTTTCTGATCTTGAGGGCCTATCAACTGCACTCGATAAATACTACCCAATTCAAAGACCATGAGCCATAATCATTGATAATGTCAAACTCAAAGCTTATGGATTATTGAATGTTGAAATATTTATTTATCAAGCATAGGAATATTTCAAAACATTAATTTCAAAACATTAATTAATTTCAAAACATTAATTTTCACATTAGTAAAATAGGATAGTTAAAAAATTAGTCATATCTAAAGTAAATCTTTCTTTACATACTGAATATATTTACAGGTCCATTATTTGTAAAAGTATATTAATTACTAAAGTAACTGAAAATTACATTTTAATAAAATAATTTATATTTTTCTTATAAAGAAATATTCAAAACATTTCTAGTTTAAAAATGAGCTAAAATATCTTATTTTATACAACTATATGTCCTAAACTACTATAGTCATGGTACAATTTAATTAATAAAAGGTGACTTAGACATTAAATAATTTTGCTCAGGGGCCGGAGCAGTGGCTCATCGTTTGCCTTGCTCATGTTTGACCTAGGGTGGACTGTGGTTCTATCGTCCAACTTCCCATATGGCCCCCTGAGCCAGGAGCAATTTCTGAATGCATAGCCAGGAGTAACTCCTGAACATCACCGGGTGTGACCCAAAATCCAAAATAATAATAATAATAATTTTGCTCAGATTTTTAGCTAAAAATCAATGGCTTTAGTTTTAGTCCATTCATCTGCACATTCTTCTTACTAAAAAAAATCAAAACAAAGTTCCCTATATATAAACCATTTAATTCTTCTGTTATCTTCAATAACTTCTGTGCTCACTCATGATCATTTCTAATTAATTTTAAATGGAATGTAATAGCCATTGTCCCAACATGTTCAGATAAATTAAGAGACAGAATGCTTATACAAAGAACGGCTTGTATAAACTTTCAAATTAAATCCACGCTGCAGTCAAAACTCATTTGATGTTTGCATTTCCTACTTTGAAGACTAGATGGTCTCAAAAGGCAGAATAGGCTAAAGATGTGTTGGACATCTCTATAAGTACAGTCTCAAGACTCTTGTCATCTTAGCTGTCTAAATTACTTCAACAGAACTCAAGGGACTCTAAAGAGGAAAAATGACATGACAAACAATTATATTCTAACACTCTATTTATAACAATGCCCTTTCAGATTATTGTTTCTCTAGACTGACACATGGCTGTTAATCCCAGAGATGAATCAAGGGACTTAGAGTTAGATCACTCACAGCTTGTAGGCTAGGAGAAAAAAAATCTAACGAAGAGCTGACATTCAGGAAATATAGAGCGACTCAAGGATAAATTCAGCTGGGATGAGCTTAATTTATCAATATCAATAAGAACGGTGAACACATCGCAAGAATACATGCATATTAATTGAAAATAATTCAGATTAAATCACTGCTGTTTGACATTTTGAGATAGGCACTTTATCTTTTCAAGAAAAAGAGCACTATAAAATCTTTAATCTGAAAACACATCTTAATTGCATGTTATCACCTCCTAATTGCTTCTATATTATATTAAACATTTTGCTAATTACCAGCCTGATCATGGTGTAAATAGCTTGAGGCAAGAGATCACAGACAGCTGAAGACTATGGACACAAAGGGTCAAGGGGAAATCCAGCACAGAGTAAATTCATGGTCTTGGATGTTCATCAGGGGCTCTCCTTTAATTAAAGTCTCCAGTGAGATAAAGTGGTAAAGAGGCAATGGTGAAGTTTAAAGATGTTTATTCATCTGTCTGATCCTACTATCATTTTTGGAAAAGTTTTTTCTCTGTCTTGCATTATGCTCTTTCAGATGATGGTTTATTAGCTTCTTATTTTTTGACCTCAGGCTCAAAGAGAGATGCTGCTGCATTTGCACTTAAACCAAGATCTTTAAAACCGAGTTAGGATAAGATTTTGCTAAATATCAAATGTTAAGAATTATCCTACATGGAATTCTTAACAAACTAAGGTATATAAAGTTCACATATATTTCAGTGAGAAATTCAAAGTTCTTCCTGGAAATAATGAGTGACTTATTTGGGAATAATAAAATTTTCAGAGGTGTTAGTATTTTGCATGTGTGACCATGTTCAATATATGCATTTAATAGATGTATAAAATGACTGAATGAATGGCAAACAATTCCTTGAGAAAGCACTTAAAATAAATATTAATAGGTCTTGTAGGTAAAAGAAAGCCAAGAAATCAAATATGAAAGCAATTAAATGGTATTTTTGACAGTACATTTGACAAATATTTTTCTTAGCTTCTTTTTCTCTCTCTTCTCTGTTTATTTAAAATAATATTGTTCAGGGGCCAGAGTGATAACACAGAAGTAAGGCATTTGCCTTGCACCTGGTCAATAGGGGATGACCCGGTTCAATTCCCAGGATCCTATATAGTCCCCGGAGCCTGCCATATGCGATTTCTGAGTGCAGAGGCAGGAGTAACCCCTGAGCGCTGCCAGGTGTGACCCTAAAACAAATAGATAGATGATAGATAGATAGATAGATAGATAGATAGATAGATAGATAGATGATAGATAGATAGATAGATAGATAGATAGATAGATAGATAGATAGATAGATGATAGATAGATAGATAGATAGATAGATAGATAGATAGATAGATAGATAGATAGATAGATAGATAGATAGATAGGTAGGTAGATAGGTAGGTAGGTAGTTAGGTAGGTAGGTAGGTAGGTAGGTAGGTAGGTAGGTAGGTAGGTAGGTAGGTAGGTAGGTAGGTAGGAAGGTAGGTAGGTAGGTAGGTAGATAGGTAGGTAGGTAGGTAGGTAGATAGGTAGGTAGGTAGGTAGGTAGATGATAGGTAGAATTAATGTTGTTCGATTCTTTTCAAGGATTTAAGGAGTTGAGATGACTATGTTTCCATAGTTTCCATTTTTTTTTCAATACAAAATAAAATGCTAGAAATACTCCAAACTGTTATATTTATCCATTACACATCTAAGAATTTGCATTGTGGAACTCAAGCAGGAAATTTTCTTTTGCAAAATTTTCATGACCTTTAATAGAGCTTAACTAACTAGATTGGTCGAAACTGGGTCTAATAGATTCCGTAAAGAGCATTATAATTTTCTGACTACTTTGATCAGAAAGAAATTCCAGCCATGGTATAATGAAGGCAACTCTTTAGGACCTAATTATGCTAAATCTTTGTAAAGGTGAGTCCAGCTGTAGGGTCACACCTTTGGGGTCCAGGAACACATATAATCATGCTAAAAGACTATGTTGTAGCAAGATCCAGCCCAGGGCATCACACATGCAAGGCATGTGCTCTGTCACTTAATTATCATAACAAACTGACCGAAGTCACAATTTCTAAAAGCTGATCTGCTATAGTAAGCAAGAAGTTACTACACATTATGATATTCATCTTGATTCATTTTTCAAAATTTAAGTTGTCCTCATTTCAGAAATGTGATAGAAACACATGTCTCCCAACAGCAACAACAACAAGAAAAGGCACTAGCCTAGCTTTTGGTCTACGATCTGTTCAACAAACAAGGTCTCCAATTCCAGAGGTCGGACTGAGACAATGGCAATTAAACGGGTCTTCCAGAAGCATAACGAAAGACTCTATCCCAGGCTCCATCATAGGAGCAATGTAATGACCAAGACCACCAACTACAGAAGATGGATTAAAACGACACTGAAGAAGCAGAACTGCTAGAACCACAAAGAAAGATTTCATCATAAGCTCCAATCCTTGAGCTGTACAGACATCAAGATCTCTAGATAAAGAGGTCCGTTTTTACCATCCATGACAAAGCAGAAATCTTCTATACACCAAAAAAAGCACCGAAGGAAGAATAAATGATCATGCAAGGAGTCTATAGTTAATCCCATGACAGTATACTTCAGGAATGGAGAAACCCTGTATCTCCTAAGCCAAGGGAATTCCCTCTATAATATCCCCAAAAGTTACTGTGCCTATGCAGGGAGAAAAAGAAGGAAAAAGCACAAAATAATCATTTTTCCACATATAAATTTATTGATTGATAGATTTTTATTGATGTCTTTATTTTGGTGTAGATATTGAAGTTGATGTCTCCAATTTTATTTTATTTTATTCTATCTTTCTCTTTATCTTTCTTTTTGTACTCTGGCATGGTTTGATTTCAGAACCGAGACTATTGTGTGCTTCTTGTCTTTATTGATGTAGTGCTCACTGGACATTTAATTTGATATTTCTTTCTGTATTGATGTGGTGATTCAATTACCTTTTTCATGTCCTCGCTCAAACTGAGATTGAAAGCCTCTAGAAGGACTCCACCATTTTCAGCTTATTTGATTTTATGTTATTTTTTTATTTTTTCTTATATTTTACTCCATTCTCTTGCTTTTCTTTCCTTCAAACAAAACCACATAACTCGAATTATCTAGCTCCGCCTCTCAAATAGAGGGGGAAACAAGGGAGGGTTCCAGGACCAAACAGATATATGATCACTAATAGTAAGCTAGACAAAGAGGGGACCACCTACTCTAACAGCCCAGGGGGTGATGGTGGGGAATATGTTTATAGGAAGGGAACGGGGATGGGAGGGGGACAAATTTGATGATGGGTATTCCTCCTGAATCAATGTTAATATGTACCTAAAATACTACTGTGAAACATATGTAAGCCAATATGATCAAAATAAAAATTAAAAAAAATGTCTCCTCCCACATGAAGTTATGTAGAATCAAGACTTTCATACAATAGCAACTCTCTGTAGGTCTTCAAGGGAGATAATTAAAAATGAAAGTGGTCATAGAATAGCTGTAGATCTACTAGGATCAGTATCCTTATATAAAGAGGGACAAAATCAGAGATCTCACTCTATGGTAACAGAAAGGCCTTTTATAGTGAAGAGTGAGAAAGAAGTACCTGTAAATCAAGAAGCAATTGAAAGATAACAGCTATACCTGCACCTTGATTTTTATCTTGCCAGATAATTTCTGGATTTTTTAATTTGGGTTAGAGGGGTGACTGTGTGTGTGTGTGTGTGTGTGTGTGTGTGTGTGTGTGTGTGTGTGTGTGTGTGTGTTCAGTACCAGGAATTGAACCCAGAGTCTCACATGTGAATTTCTGTGTGATGAACCACACACACTGTGGTATTTTGTGATGACAGCACAATAAGACTAATGCAGCAACTCTCAGTGGGTAATATACCATGAACAAGAAATATCAGCCTTTTTGCTTGCTTTTTTAAGCTCATAAGATTGGACAGTATTTCTTTTACAGTGATCCAATCTCACCTAGCCTGATTAGTATACAGCTGTTTTGTTGATCTGTTTTACAGATATGTGCAGTCTAATAAGCAAAAACACATTTTGTAATATTAAAAGGAAACAATTTTATTATCAGTAAAGAGTTATTAGGAATAAACTAGACTGTTACTTTAATGTGGTATTATAAAATAAATGATCTAATTATCAGAAAACTTTGAGTTAAATTAAACCATCCCTTATTATCTCCTCTAAAATGCCCTGTTTCTATTCTTTGTGTTTGTGTATCATAAGTTCTATTTCCCTTCTAAGCCTTTCTATATCTACATGGTTTGGCCATGACAATTATTGATATAATTGATTCTTAATGTTTGTTTCATTATTACTTTATAAAGAGTTTTGAAAGATCCTCCCTGATTTCTGTTTTCTTTTTCAATTTGTTTATGTTCTTGTATCTGGCCTACTGACTTTAATCATTAAAAGGACCAAAAGATCATTTATAGGAAAGAAAGAGAAAATTATATGGGGAGGAGTAAATCAATCATTCCTCTTTATATTGAATGATACTAGCCTGTTATTTTCCAGGAAGTTTTCTCTCTCTCTATTGCAGCTTTATGTTGTCCCAAATAAAACATTTTTAAATATCAATCTATTATATTTATTTTAAATTTCTGGTATCTGGGGTTCTGGATTGGATGGATGGTCACTGTCAAATCACATGGAGTCTAAGTTTGATCCACATGACACATGCTCAGGGTGTGAGGCACCCCTGTATTATATAATGTATGGAGTTCTTATTCCTAGTAGATAAGAGTTTGTTTCTGTGGATAGGATTTCCCCTTTTTTAGAGTGCCTATGTAAAAGGGGATGGTGCCATATTACATTGCTGGTGCATTTGGGGGTAAGAATAACAGGCTATACAATCTCTGTGCCCTGATTTTGACCTGAGCTTTTATCCCAGTCAAGACTTTTTCTTGTAGGTTTTTGTGTCAAGCAGAACCAAAGCAGGTGAGGTTAAAAATTATATATAAATATAAGAAATAAATAAAAATTAATTTAAAATATAAAGTAATTAAAGAGAATAAGTGGTGGAGGAAGCTACCTTTACATTTGGGAATACACTGACTAGGAGGTATTATTATAGAGTTAGTAAACATACAGATAAAATATAGGCATCCCCATTAAGTCTTTTGAGATATTCTTGGGGGCGGGTGGACTCCAGGGCACATTTTTATCCCACAGTGTGGTCCTGTTGAGTTTGAGAAATGATATGCAGCTGTAAGGGATCAGGTAGTGTCCTTGAACTGGGGGTTTTTCTGGAGCTTAGTCCAGTAGCTTGTGACAATCCACTTTTGGGGGAGGGGTGTTTAAGGAGAAGGGCCATATAGCATGAATCAGCAGGAGTGTTTCTTGTAGTTTCTTGCCAGGACTTGAAATTTAGGACTGAGAGGGTTTCCCTTAGCTTTGGGAGCTGGGTGGCGGTTTACTGGTGCAGGAGGTCGGTTTCGGTACCTAATGTGTTAAGAACTGAGGGTAAAGAGGATTAAATAAGGAGGGATAATGGCTCAGGATAAGGAGATGAGAGGATGGAAGTGTTCTAAAAGAGAAGAGGGTCTATATACACTAGACATGGATTGTTTAAAATTTAGGTTTATCAATCAGAGAGGAGTCCCTGCCTACAAACTCATGCCAACATATAGACAGACATTAGAGACATAGAATAGATCTGAGCTTTTAAAAAATACTTGAACTAATAAAAGATAAATAATTAGCTAAGATATAGATTAGGAGAGAAAGAACGGGAAAACAGAAGATAAGAGAGAAGAGAAAAGAAAGTCAAGCATATACAGTAAAAATAATTTTAAAAAAATAAATTGGGCCGGTGACTTCGAGTTGAAAGATTTTCCAATTTCTAAGCACTTCATCAATGATGGGGATGGGCTTTGCTAAGTGAAGAATTTAGGGTTAGATAGTGGCCAGAGCATATTAGGATAAGGATAGTTTTCACGTCTAGAGTATTAAGTAATATGGTAGAGGGGACTATAAAAGTTGGCTACCCTAGGAGTATTGTCCGCTGCATCTTATGTATTGGGGTTCCTGTTCTTTCACTTTTTAACCTTATAACTTTCTGAGTTTCCCCATTCTAACAGGAGTAATTATGATAATATCACTGGTTGAAGAATTTAAGTGTTTAATGAACCTAAAAGCATTTTTTGTAAAGATTTTAAGTAACTACAGTGCTGCACTGAAATTTCTACAGATAGTAGAAGAGTAAAAATTACATTTTTCTAATGCAATAACTATTGAGACTTGACCTGATCATTCCTCCTGGCTCTCAGATATGATTAGAGTTCCCATACAACATGAAACTTTGTGGAAGGTTCTATTTAATAAGTTAATTTCATATTCTCAGAACTATAGAACCGATATTTACTTGAATATGCTAGCGAGCAATTCCTGATAGAAATAGTAAGTAGCAAAATATTGTCTATTTGCTGTGTTCCATATATAGATAGATATATGTATGTATATTTACTTAGCAATTTTAGTAATAATATAAATTAATTTTAGCATGTTTACCAGCAGAGTCTGTACCTGTCTAAACAAATAAATGTTTCTTAGAGTATGCCAATTAGTCTATTTTTTCCTAATAAAGCTTTTGTTCAGGCAGAATTTTGTTCTCCCTTACTCCTTTCGTCAATGTTCAAGCTGCTTCTTGTCTTTTTGGAAAGAGAATTTTTTCTTAGGTTAGGAAAAAACTGATTTTTTTCCATCTAGTCTGGGAGAAAGATACATTAAAATCTGGTAAACATGGACATATAAAGTGATTCTCCATCGTATTTATTTTTTAGAATCATATTACTCTATTTGGTGGGGACAGGTACACTTGGAATTGTTCAGGGCTTAATTCTGTCTCTGTGATCAAGGATCATTCCTTGTAATGTTTTGGGGCCCATATGTACTGCAAGGATTGAATCAGGGTCAGCAGTATACAAGGCATGTGTTTTAACCCCTATACTAACTCTCCATCCTTGAACAATACCATTTTCATGTGAAAATAAAAAGGATAATCTAGGTCTTTTATTTTGCATGTTATTAAACCAAAATAAAGAAAGCCTTAGTAATGTAGGACAATTAAACCGAGGTAGTGAGAACAAGCTAAATGATTGGGTAGGCAATGAACTTATTTGTCTTGAACTATTCAAACAGAGGCATCATTTTCTTTTTTTTTTTTTTTTTTTTTTTTTTTTTGTGGTTTTTGGGTCACACCCGGCAGTGCTCAGGGGTTACTCCTGGCTCCATGCTCAGAAATTGCTCCTGGCAGGCACAGGGGACCATATGGGACACTGGGATTTGAACCGAAAAGAGGCATCATTTTCAATGTCATAATTTTCAACTACTTAATCGGTGTGCTAAAGGCTTAGATACATATTTACATATGTATGTATATATAATATATATCAAAAATAAGTAAGATTCAAAAACCAGTCATTGGTGTATGAAGTTACCAATAAATATGAAAACAAAAAAATTATACAAAAGCCCAAAAAATTTAAAATAAAATTATTTTAGCTCTCTTTCAAGCTAGAGAACTTCAGATAACCTTACTTTGATATCTTATAGAACTCTGTGAGCTGTTCCAAAGTTTAGGACATTTATTCCTTTTATTTGAGGTATGTATTTAAAATGGGCATGCATGTTAAATGGGATAGCTTTGTTTAACGCCTGCAGTGAATCTCTTTCTCAAATTTTAAAGCAATGTAACTAATGTTTTCCCACCACTAAAGTCATTTCTCTTTCCTCATAAATTAGAATTTAATCTTTCTAAAACACTACTTTCATTATGTCATGCCTCTTCTTGGAAAAGTCAGAAGCTCTCTATTACACACAATAGAAATAACATTTCCCCAGGCCACAGCAGCCCCTGGAAGCAAATGGGATCACATTAAGATTAATAACTGGGATTTCCCTGCCTCCTGCCCTCTCACAAGCATTACTCAGGACACCAGCTTGTGCATAACACAAATCCCACCCAAGTATTTCTGGGAGTTCCTAGAAGCTATTTAGCTCTTACTCAAAACAAATTTATTACCAGGAGGTATAGGTACTCCCTTGCTCTGATGTCTCGTTCTTTCTATATTCAAATACAGTCTACCAATCTTATGCCCCAGACCTGCAGGTGTGATGAGATCAAAATAACACGATTTTTGGATAGGGAGGCATGGCACAAGAATTTTGACGCTGTCATTGCCAAACAGAGTCACTTTCCGAAGTTAATCTCATGAATCATCTCTGCCTTGTTACCTTTTCCTTCTGGGGTACCCCTTGCTCTGATTATGTGGATGTCATCACACTGTAGGCACACACACTATGCTTCGAGATGATATGACAGCAAATGCTCTCTTTCTCTAGGCAACTCCTCCAGGTTTGACCATGCCAGGTATTGCACAAGTCTACAGAAGAGATTGGGCTGTAAACCTTGTGTACTAGTAAAAGCACTCCCTCCCATACACACACACACATATACAGACAGAGAGACATAAAGTCAGAGAGAGAGAGAAAAAGAGAGGGGGGAAGCAGCATTTTAGACTTTATCCCCTGACCCTTGAAGATCCTTGAGATATAGAAGGAGATATATCTAGTGGTGTATAAGTAGACTGCCTGAGTCAGGCAAGGCTCTACTGCCAGGGAGAACACTGTGATAGGCTCTTCAGTTTCCAGGAAGGCAAAGCCCCCCTATTTGACACTGTTCAGATGTTTTACTAGACATATAGAATTAAAAAAGTCTTCCCCCAAATAAGCTTTATGACATACCTTTCTGTTGCAAAATTCCAAGCATATTAATGTCATATTTAACATATTGCAGCTCATAAAAAGCCATATGTGGATTTGCTTTACAGGTAAGATATTACCTTTCAGATCAAGAGCCAAACCACTGCAATATTAGGAAGAATTGGTGCTTTTCTTATTAATATATTCTTATTAACTAATGAAGTTAAAAGACTAATATATTTTTCAGGAGATATATGGCAGTGATGGTGTTTTGTATCTGTTAAAAATTCATCATGTGTGACCTAAAAAATACAATACAATTCAGGAGGCTGGACAGATAGCACAGTGGGCAAGGTATGTGGCTTGCATGTGGCTGGCCCAGGTTTGGATTCCAGCATACAAACCCAGCAGGAATGATTCCTGAGTGCAGATCCAGCAGTCATCCTGGAACACTGCTGTGTGTGGCCCCCAAACAAATAAAAATATTATTCATCATCCAGTTCCTGCAGAATGTATGACTTTGGGTAACAACTCCCGAAGTTGATGACCCCAGTTTGTCTGTCTATGAAATGAGCCCATGCAGGCCCGTCTTGCCCTCGGAGCAGGCAGGATCTGTGCAGAGTTTATAACCCTGAGAGGTAAAAGTATTTTATAAATCATTAACCCAAATCAGTTATTAACTAAGACCCCAAAGGGAGTTAGGTCCTATTGCTCACATCATCGTTGTTCCCCTCTGCCTCGAACATTCACTCGAGAAGTCTGTTCTGATAACAAGCAGCAATAGCGACTGTGAGTGGCTGTTCCCGGTGTGACCCTGAACACTTAGATTCTCTGTTCTGTTCCCCTACCCCCAATGTGGCCTCCTTCTCAAGCTTCAGTCCCTACACCCCATCATGTGACCCCACAGCACTATCCCTTTCCTCCTGACCCTCCTAGAAAATATGGGTTAAAGTATGTTTAAAATTTTCCTTTAACAAAACAAATAAATCGATGCATATGGCTAAAAAAAATATCATGTATTTAAGAATGCACTTTCATGTAATATAAGAAAGTAATATTTTAAATCTATGTGTATAGTCTTACCTTTAATTCAAATTTATCATTCTGTTTCAGTTTATTAAAAACTCTTAAACCTTTATTTGCTATGCCTCCCTACACACACCTGATTGTACTGGACTTTCTTCCATTCACATCATCATGGAAATCTTATCTCTATGTTGTTTATAAAATATTTTATGGCAATAGGGCTAAAATTAGTAAGAGACTACAACCACTATCGCTCTTACTCTAAGTAACGTTTTTTAGAATATTTTTTATGTCCCAAAAACTATACTAAAGTAGCACATATGCATAAGTTCATTTGTCCCTTTTATAAAAGCTAAGATGATTTCTACACAATATTCATTTCATATTTTAGAGTTAAGGACATTCAGAATGTTGTACAATTAGAAATATTGGATCAAATAGTAATTTATATTAAACATTTTGTGGAACTGAAAAAAATATTTTCCATGATGGCTATCCAATTTTACATTTCACATAGCAGTTTAGGAAAGAACAAAGTTTTTCCTATATTTTAACAGCACTTATTTGTTTACTTTTTCCCTTTTGTTTATAGCCATCATAGAGAGTAAAGTAGCTTCTCTTTGTGGTTTTGATTTGCTTTCACTAATAATCTGTCGAGTTAAACCATGTTTCAGGTCATTTTAGGCCACAACTTTGTAGAAACATCTAAGCTAGTCTGTTAGTCATTCTTTTAATTGAATTATCTTTGTATTATTTCAGTATAAGAACTATTTATGTTAAATTTCCTATCAGATACAGGATTTCCAGATGTCTTCCATTCTATAAAGTATCTTTTCACTTTCATGACAACGTTCTTTGATACTCAAAAGTTGTTTGGGTGTACAATAGACTATTTTCTTTTGTTACATGTACTTTTGGAATCAGTCCAAGTACCTCTTGTTGTCATGGATAATTATTTCAATGTTTTAGCTTTACACCCTCTAGATCCTATATCTAGGTTATTGACCAACTTGGAGTTAGTTTTCATTATGAATTAAGGAAGAAGTTGGTTCAATTTATCAGCAGATAGTTTGCCAATTGTTTCAGAAACCTTTGTTGAAGGGACTATATGTTCTACACAAAATTGTCTCCAAATGATCAGAACCTGAACAATACATGTTACTTATCTTTAATGAAAATCTTGCTTTGGTTTAACTTAACATTTTTATTTTAGGGTACAGTACAAAGGGCATTGCAGAACTGGGTTTGATCCCTGACATCACAGATGGAACTCAAAGTCTACTAGGAGTGATTCTTGAGTGCAGAGACAGGAGTAACCACTGAGCAATCTAGCCCCCCCCCCAAAAAAAAAGAGAACAAAAGTTATTTTATAATTTTGAAGTTTTTTCTAGATTAAATTCTATTCATGTTGTCAATATCATACCATTTTATTGCTGCATTTTTAATACTTTTTGAAATTTTTCAAATGTAAATTATTCAACTTTTGTCTCTTTTTTCCTAAACTGTTTTAGTGATTTAGGATCCCTTGGGATCTGATATGATTTTGAAGATAATTTTCCCCATTTATTGTAGCAAAAGTTCTTTATAAATTTTTGTAGGGATTAAATTAAAATTGATTATACTGAGGACTAATTTTATTTTAACAAATTTTAATATATAAACTGTGTTCTCCAATTAACTATATTTTTATTTAATTTATTTCATGATATGTTTCTGTCTTTGGCATGGGAATCTATTATTTCTGGCTCATAGCTATATCTGGTATATTACTTATTTGGGTATTGTATTGAAAATAAAGTTGTTTCTTGGTTTCTTTTGATTAATGGTTGTAAAGGAATAGTCCTTAATATTATAGCTAATTATGTACTCTGAAAATATGATTAGATCTAATGACATCATATATATGAATGTTTGGAAATTTCTATGTGTGGAATCATGACATGTGCCATAGATCAATTTACTTTTTCCTTCTAGTTTAAATGCCATTATTTCACCTGCCCTGTTAGTTTCCCTATTATAATGATAAGTAGTAATGGAGATTCCTTGTCATATTTCTCATCTGAGGAATACAACTTACAGTCTTTTATTATCAAATGTGACACTTGATTTTAATAAATATCTGATAGCATGTTAGAATATTTGCTCGTACAATGAAGCTACTGTGTATTTTTATCACAAAAGTTAATAAAAAATTTCAAATGTTTTTCTGCATCAATTGAAATAGTCATGTGGGTTTTTTTACTTCTATTATTATAGATTAATATATATTCTTATTTCTCAATACCCTTTATTCCTGTGATAAGTCTTACTTGAGACTATGAGATTGATACTAAATTCTATTCTTACATTATCTTTTTCCAGTTATTTGTATCATCTTTATTTTCTTCTTAATCTGGTTAAATGCCAATATTATTGATCTTTCAAAAAAAGACAGCTTTGAACTTCGTTATAGTAGTAGCAATGTTATATATTTTCTTCAGTAAAATAAAAAAGACAGAAAGTTTTGAACAGCTGTTACACAATTAATTTCAAATTTGGAGAATATGAGTTTTGAAGTTATAGAGATAGTAAATGTTTTTAACAATAGCCTGATATCTTTATTAGTAAATACTAATAAGTAGTAGTTTTCTCTACCTTTGGAAATTTCATCAGCAGCTATACAATTTAGATCAATAGAATACAGTAAAAAATTTATAAAGTGAATGATGGGGGAGGAAGTGAGGAGGGAAAAAGCAACTGATGTCCATATATTCTAATTAAATGTGTACATTATTTAGAATACACTATACAGCTAAAACTATGTCCCACAGACACCACCATATTGGTTCATTGGTCAGCTCCATGGATACATTTTATTTTCAAAAGAGATACTAACCAAGCTTCAAATATTTATGAGTACAGCACTTTCACAGTTGGTAATTCTCAGGGTACCCTGGGGAAGTGGACAGGCCAAGTCCCCTCCTCTGCAGCTGGAACTACACCCATTATTATTCCCATTATTATTGACGTACCAATGGACCAACTTTACCACTTTACTGTCTGCAGAGATACCTAATCAAAGAAATATCCATGTATACTGGGTAAGGGGCTAAAAACTCTGGGTTCTTCTCAGATTGAGTGCAAGTAATCTCCCTAATATCTCTTCCAAAATCTTTACCAGCCACAGTCACATGCCATAGCTACAGCCATGTCTGTTCATTGGCCCAACCCCACAAATTCTGAGATCCTGAAGTGCATGACCTCATATATAGCTGCTTGACACGTCCAAATTTTTTAATACTGACATTCCAATAAGAATGCACTAAATTAGATGTGCAAATGACATAGAAGCCAAGGAAGTTTCAACAAACAAAACCAATAACAGAGTGCTCAACTAATAGGAAAAAAAAGCTTAATAAATCTTCATACAATGACTCCATTGTAAGATCAATCAATTTTTACAAATTTTCTTTCACTGAAGTTATTTTCAATAATTCCATTACAATCTAGTTTTAACAAGCAAGGTAAAGTAAATTTTTTTTGTGCTTGCCATGGAAGCAGACTTGAGATGAGTAGGAAACTGGGGACAATGCTGGAAGAAATGTTACATCCATGGTGGATTAGTGTTTGAATATTGAATGCAAAAACAACTGTATTATGAGCAACTGTGTAAACTCTGATGTTTAAATAAAGTAATATGCTTTTTTAATTCGATAAAGTCTGATGCAGTAGGAAGATAGGCTTTTACCATCTTTCTTAACTTAGCCAAATTATATTACTCTTTTGAGTTCGACTACTTTCTCAGATGAAAGTGTAACTGCTTAAATAAGTTCAAAGCTTATAAAACATGAATATAAAAAGCCACCCAAATCCTTGAAAAGGGATATAAACAAGAAGTCTAGCCAGTTGGTAAAGTCACATGGAAATTCTACTGATGCTGATTCCTTGATTTCCATCCAATTGGAGCTCTGCTTTGCTCTCTTCGGTCTGTGGTTGTTGAATACCATCCAGCTATCAATCTGAAATGAAAATCAGCAGTACAGTAGACTTGCTCCCAAACCACCCTACCCATAAGCCAAATGAGAGTAGAATGTTTCTGAGATACAAAGAAAATGTGAAGAATGGTGTTAAAGTATGTATTCTCATTTTTATTGAACTCTGTTTTTCTGATTCCCTCTGGGGTGACATGTTTAAATTCTGAAAGCCAATGTTTCTGCGACAGATTCTCCACCGAACTCTACAGACCACAATGTAGCCTTGAAAGTTACCAAAATTATATGTATCCCAAAAAGTGGCCCAACCTCTACCATTTTTGGCAACTGAAAAGTAATGGCAGAAGTTACTTTTCATTGTTGTTTACAATTTTACAGACTTTGAGAAGTTCAGTATTTTCCATTTAAGTTTATCAAAGTTTAAGTAACCTATTCCTTGAGAAGAAATGCCCAAATACCAGCAATACCTGTAGTTCTTTGTGCTTTTGTGCTATATGGCTTTCTGTGTAAAGCTTGACTTCCCCTTGCCTATTATTTTACCCAGTAAAACAAGATTAGAAAAGGTAACACAAATAATATATTTAAAATTATAATTAACATTTTAACCTATAAAACTGTGTTAAAGTCAGAAGGAGTGTGGCGAATAAGTCAAATTTATCCATTAGGGGCTGGAGAGATAGCATGGAGGTTAGCATTTGCCTTGCATACAGAAGATTGGTGGTTCGAATCCTGGCATCCCATATGGTCCCCTGAGCCTGCCAGGAGCGATTTCTGAGCTTAGAGCCAGGAGTATCCCCTGAGCGCTGCCAGGTGTGACCCAAAAAAAAAAAAAAAATCATTAACAGATGAGAAAACTGAAGTCATGATTTTTCTATCAAGGTTTACTAAATTGTCAGTAGCTTTACCTGTAAGAAGTAAATTTTCAGTGCTTGAAAGTTATTATAATGGTGAAAGAGCTGGCTTTGAATTAATCTCCTATTCCCTATCTCAGCCTTTGATCATTGGCAGGCACCACCGATAGTCCCCCAAGCATCTTCAGGAAGGTTTGCGTAGTCCCTAGAATGTGACTCAACTATCCCCCAAAAAGTGAATTTCCCTACTTTTACATAAGTGAAACTTTTGCACCCTTAGCTTATTTACCAATACATCTCTAATATTTTGTTACCTAGTCACATCTAATTAAATTTATTCTATTGTCTTCTTGCCTATAGAAAAATTAAATGTTTATGTCAGTAGTTTCTATTAATAAGGCTGATTTCTATACTCATGGTATTTAAATTTTCACTAATATTTAACCCACTTTATCCTACTAATTTTAACCTACTAATATATATTATATATAATATATATTTTTTTGGGTCATACCCAGCAGCGCTCAGGGGTTACTCCTGGCTCGATGCTCAGAAATTGCTCCTGGCAGGCTTGGGGGACCATATGGGATGCTAGGATTTGAACCACAGTCTTCTACATGCAAGGCAAACGCCCACCTCCATTCTATCTCTCTGATCCAAACCTACTAAATTTTTAACCTATTTTACTACTTTAAAGTGGATTGAATTGTTGATTTTTAGTTTAACAATGGTATATTATTATTTTATCACTTTTTTCTTTCTAATTTAAAAAAGATATAACAATTATGCCTTGAGATCATACATAAAATAATAAGTGATAAAATGTTAGAAATAATAGAAAAATCAAGTATTATAGACAGAATAGAGTAATAACTATGCCAGGAAAAAATAAACTATTTTATCTAAGGCTTCTCCAATAGAATTACAAAAGGAATTTTTCTGGAAACTAAAGAAAAATGAGGACTTGATAGAGATATCCTTGACAAAAACAGATCATATTTCCCTTTTTGTCTTTGGAAGTACAGTTCTAAAACTTATGACAGCCTTTTAATGATTTTTAAATTTTTTATCTGTCTCTTAGCATGAACCTGCTAAGAAGAATCAATCAATTAAACTATACATAAAATATAATGAATCCTTTACATTAAGCAATAATTTTACTCAGTTTATTGTCCTTCTTTTAATATTTAATATCAATATTTTGCTTATGACTACTTCCTACATATAGATGAATGCAGCAGCATCATTCTAAAATCAAATCCTGTATATAATCCTACAAGTGCAATTTTGTCAGAACCATGATGAAAGAGGTAATTTTACAGTTTTCTGATACCATGTGATGATGATTAGAATGTAGATAGCAAATAATTATATTTTATAAAAATATATAAAAGCATAAGTAAAAAATATACTTAAATATTTTCTAGAAACAAAAGCCATTTTTCTGTCTAAACATACTATAAAATTTTGTCTTTGATCTTTTGAGGAGGGAGACCTGGGAAATTGGTGGTGGGAATGTTGCACTGGTGAAGGGGGGTGTTCTTTACATGACTGTAATCATACAACTATAGTCATGTTTGTAATCACGGTGTTTAAATAAAGATAATTATAAAAATATTTTATAGGAATAATAAAATAAAAAGTAAATATTGTTTGAAAAAATCACATATATTAATTATTCTAATGAGTCTATCCTAGCTTTTATTTGTTTTGCCTGTTATGGTATTGTATGATATATATGTAATATGTGTTATATAAGATTATGAGTATATTTTGAACTATACTAAATGTATTGACAAAGAATTATAGATACATAAACAATTGTGATGAATCTGTATGGAGATATTTTACTGCATTTTAAATGAGTGAAAAAAATTTGATCTACACTTTTTGATGTAATGATGTAATGAGATATGATGGAAGATGTGTATTTTAAAATATAAACATGCTTTTTATAAAATAAATAAATAAATAAATAAATAGAAAAGTAAGGAGACACTTTTTCATTAAAAACTGAACACTTACAATTTTCTGTGTCTGAATATATTCAGGTCAATTATTATAAAGTGGAAAAAATAATTTTTTATAATCTATACAACTTAAAAGTGTTGTTTTAAAACAACAACAAAAAAAAAACAATTTTTTTCTCCAAAGGATTAAAAACAATTACCATAGTGAAATAAAACAAAGGATCTTAAAGATGGTGTTTCATCATGAAAAGCCAAAAGAATTTTATGCTTCCATGATCTGTATCCCCTAACTGCTGACATAGATGAGAACACACCTCTTTCACCCAGGACATTTTATGCCAATATTTATGTGATTTGGGGGACTGACTCATGATTGGAACAGATCTAGAAAGTTTCTACATTCACAGACTGTGCTAGATATTCTTCCATCTTGCTCCACCACTCCTTAATGCAGACACTCAACATTCCACTAGCAGCACCAGATTCATTTCAGGCTCCAGTGTCCTTACTGAACCCTAACTCTTGCCAGAATAATGTTGAGCTTCGGAATTTTAAATATATTCTCCAGGATCTTTATTGATCCTTTATCCTAATTACTGCAATCTTTAGTTTTTCCCTATGTCATCTACTTGTGTTCCTGCTATGTCACCTTTGCTGAGCAGTTGTAGTAAATAAACACCTTCTACAATTTTTAATGCTGCAGATTGACCTTCATCCATCACTTACTGCCCTTTCTCTGCCTCTTTTCAGCAACTTACAGGATAGTACAAGGTAGACTCAAATGTAATATATCCAATAGGAAATGTAGCTCTCTTCTCTAAGACAGGCACTGTACTAAAGTAATTTAATTTTAGTTAAAGGCTTTAACATTATTTTTCTTTTAACCTGAAAAGTCCAGGTCATATTTCCTTCATAAAACTGTTGGGATACTCGGGCCAGAGTGATTGTATAGTCAATAGGACATTTGCCTTGCAGGCAGAACACCTGAATTGGATTCCCCAGCATCCCTATGGTTCCCTCAGTCCACCAGGAATAATTTGTAAGCACAGAACCAGAAGTAGCCCCTGACCAACATAGGGTATGACCCCCAAACAAACCAAGCAAACAAAAAGGTTGGAATATTATTTTTAGTATCTTTCAAATATCCAGTAATAAAAAAATGTTGTGAAATATAATTCAAATAAAATCATCAACACTGAACCATTTATTTCTTGAAAGTGTTATTTACTACTTTACTAAATTCTAACTGATCTCCCTACTTGCTTATTCAATCTTTTGTTTTATTACCCTTAGTTTCTGTTTCAAAGAGAAATTATTTAGAACTTCTTTTGACATATCTAGTTCAGATTCTTCCTACTCTATTTTTCTTTGAATGGTCTCCACTATTACTACACTGGAGAGAAGCAAACTCTGGGCCTTTAGGAAATGATCTGGATTCTTTAATTAGGATTTCTTAGTCAAAGATTAAACTTGGAGTCACAGAAAGTTATATTCTAATTCTAATTATTAGGGCAGTAGGCCCAAGATCTATGTGTTTTGGTAGCATTTCTCTTGCAGGAAATACTGTCCATTTTTTTATGAGTGTGGCAACAAGTGATAACACAACTATGAAATCTCAAATAAGTATGGGTTTGTTTACATTATAATAGTGACTGGCATGAGCAGTTGCTGATGTTGTTCGAGTAGCTCGATAAAGCGACCACAGGGTTATAGATATTCTCTTGGTGAGTCACAATTGCTTTCCAGCCCAAAGTAAAGAAAGTAATAAGTGTGGGGAAAGGGTCCAGAGAGATTAACATGGAGGTAAGGTGTTTGCCTTGCATGCAGGACAGTGGTTCGAATCCCGATATCCCATATGGTCCCCCGAGCCTGCCAGGAGCAATTTCTGAGTGTAGAGCCAGGATGACCCCTGAGCGCTGCCATGGGTGACCCAAACACCAAAAAAAAAAAAAAAAAAAAAAAGTGTGAGGAAAATAACAATCTTCCCAGGAACATCATGACTGACTTTCTCTTGGGTATTAATGTTCAGAATTCTTGTATGAATCATAATCAGATAAATTGTGATAGATAGTGGGGGTGTTAACCAATAATATAAAGTTACTTCTGTTTATATGCATATCACTTTAAAAAAAAAAGACAACTAAAATCTCACCTCTCTATGAAAATGTTTCATCTTCAGTCGAGCATGTAGCTGCTAATCCTTGTAGATTTCCATTTCAATGGTAGCAGTCAACCACGAATATCTTCATGCCCTAATAGCTCCTATTTAATGTTCTGGTTTTTCAAAATTTTTCTTCATTGAAAACAGAGGAATTGTTACCTTTTTTGTCTGTTTACTCAGAACAGAACACCATGCTTACTATAGAGTGGTTTTCCTGTGCTCTAGACATTTATGAAATGGAAAGCCATTTTTTTAATAAAGATATTTTTGTTTCCCTTAACAAGATTTTAAGGGTACATTGATTATAGAATTGGTTAATTATTCAATTAAGATTTAAGTAATGATTTTTCAACTTTCTTCTTTAAAGAACCACTGATTTTAACTCTGAAATACTAGAAAAAAATAAACATTTATTTTCTAAAGTTTATTTCCTTCTCTATATAAAAGTGACCAAAACACAACTCTCACTGAGAAACTATAAGGATCCAAAGCAATAAAAGGTATTCAACATGCATACAATACACATTTTTTACAAATATCTGAGTAAGTTGATAATAGAAATCATATCTGCAGATTGTCTTCATAATGCTATATGCTATTTAAAAGTCAAAGATGAAAAATTTACATATTAATCTCTAAAATTTGCTCTATGGGAAAAATAAATTTTTCCCTTAGGAATAAAATGCCTTTCAATTTCACTTAGCACTTAATTCAAGGCTATTAAATATATTCACTGATGAAATTCAGGTAGCTACAAATGTAGGTAATCATATCACAGCAATTTTTTAAAGATAATATCTTATTATAGTTGTATTTGTGACAGTTAGTGCTCAAAGAATTTCATATTTTACACGTATTTGAGAAGAAAGTGATAAAGATTATGAGGGGAAAGTATTTAACTAATTTTTTATTTCTTGTTAGTATTATATACTTTTATATATAATCTTACATAGTCTTATATAATGTTCTTTGTGTGATTTTTTTTCGATTAAAGTATTTTGGAAAAGTTTCTGTCAGTTGGGTACAGTGTTATTTCTCATTTGATGAATAAAAACTTTGTTATTGAAATCTGGAGGTCAAAATTTTAGTTAAGTGGTATTGTCACTCCTGAAGTTGCAGAGGGATGTTGACTTGGAATGTGTTCCTCGAAGATTCACTTCCATGGGGATTCTTTTATAGAAGTCATTAACAAGAGGCCTCCATTTATTAGTCTGTGGCAACAAGTTTCAGTCCTTCAGATCCAAAGCTCTTACAATATCTCAGGACGCGACCACAATTTCCCACCAATGCAGAGATATAAGGAGAGGACAGAAAGGAAGCCATGATAATTTTTTGGGAATGTGTGTTAGAAACTGTGCTGTCATTTTGGCCATCTCTATTCATTAGGAGTAAATCCCTGCATATTTCTCACATTTAAGTTGAGAAGAACAGTGCTCTAGTGTTCACAGCAGGACTATCAAGGGATTTTTTTTTAATATAATTTAAAATCCCAACAAAATGCGCACCCATTTTCCACTCACCTTCATTCTAACTATTTTGAAGGATAGCCAGACCATACACTACTTCACCTATAAATATTTTATAAAATTACAGAATACCATTCTTTCAACTGAACTAATAATGTTTTTAATATCCCCAGATATCTATATTTACATTTCTTGGGGGTTTTTTTTTCTCCCTTTGATTTGTTTTGAATTTGTTCAGTTAGCTGAGATCAGAATCCAAACAATGACCGCTTACTACACTGGACTGCTTTTGAACTTGTGCCCAGACCTATAACAGTCCTTTTGAAAATAAACTCATAAGCAAAGTTTTAAAGAGTGGCTTTTATAAGTGGTCTCTTGAATGCTACACATCCATTGCTTTATATCTAGTTTGCTGTTTGTTCTTATTATAAGGAACACTCAAGTAATACAGAAACAGATTTTCCTAGATCACCTTTGATCCTGGAATTTGTGTTACCACTTTGGTTATATCCCTAATAAGCCACAGGTGTACACTACAGGAGCAGAGTGGAAATGGAGAGTGGGATCTGATGATAGTTAATTGTCCATAATCTATTTATCCCAAGGAACACTTATACATCTGTTACATATTTAGGTATTTGCTTCTTGGAGTCTTTTCCTGATTTTTGAGCAGAAAAAAATCTATACCTAAAGAACCATAAAAAGGAAAAATGCTACCATGGGGCTTTAAAGTAACAAGACAAAGAAAGTGTAGCTTTTTGTGCCTCGCAGATGAATAGCTGCATGCATTTCAATAGGGATGTTGTTTTACATGCACTGTTTGACCACTGAACACTGGACTTTCACTGCAGAACAAATTACTTTAATAAATGTAGATATGTAAAGACAATAGATATTTTAGCCATTAAATTCTTCAATAAATGCTTGATCTTGTTATATTAAATATTTTATAGTGTTAGTCTCTATTCTTTCACTAATATGGATGTAAATATACAATTGTGTTAAATATGTATGTCTACACGATTTATATATAAATATTCATGCTGTATGTTTAGGTGTCCACATACTCAGAAAATAAGGGGAACTTAAAAAATTTGTCTTCCACTCTAATTATATTTCTAAATTAATTATGGTTTAGGTAGCCACATCCAGCAGTGTTTATAAATGTGCCACTATAGTTAGTCTCACATAAATGATGCTCAAGTTAAAATTAAATAACAGAAAATCTCACAGATTGTTATCTGCAGAAAAGCTTTGTGGGAAAAATATGTTTAACATATACCGAACATTAAAATTCAATTAACTCATTTATTTGGAAAACATTTTGAAATATCATAAACATTCTTGGCATGTAGTTAGCAGTGTTCCAGTCATTGACAGTGTCACATTTTTCATGGAAACACTGTTCCATCCTAATGCAGTATTTTCACTGTATGCATTTCATAAAAATTAATATAAGATTTCTCAATTGTTACATTCTGCATCCAACTCAAAGTTACTCTGATAAACTTCTTGAGGTTTTTTTGTTGTTGTCTTTTGGTTTTTGGGGGGGTTTTTATTGCCAGTTACTTAGGGAAATGAAAACCACATAAATTGCTAACAAATTCAAACTACAGTTCAACTTTACTTCCCCAAGCACCACCATTTAGACCAAGAAAGGCACACAAACAAGACTTCTGTTTTGCAACTGGCATTAAACTTACAGAGCAGTTGACTTTGTTATCTAGATCCAATTTTTAATGCTTACTATTAGTTTTGCTTCTTTCTTTTCTTTCCTCTTTTTTTTTTTTTTTTAAATTTCGAAACCACCAGAGGATGATTTCCTTAAGAATGTTCTCCCAGGTATGTTCAGAATATTAATTAGGCCCATCTATTTCTGTCGGGTAATAACAATGTCCTCGGGCTGAATGGGCTCCCTGACCTGTGAAAGAACTATTCATTTGCTGGAGTCTGCCCTCGCGCATTCTTTAACAAGCCAACGCAGACTTTTCCACAGTCATCTTAAATGTTTCAACTGGGTTTTTTTATGTTTGGTCCTTGCAGCCCCAACCATACAGCATTACTACCTCTTTGGGGGAGAAGATTTCCTCGCTTCCCTCATTTCCATATTTTTGCCTTTATGACTCTTACTGCTGCACCTATGGGACTTTCTGTATTTTTCTTTAACTGAAGGAGATTTTAAGGGAATTAAATTTATTCAGACTAACTCTTCTGAGAGATGTGAAGGCATCTTAAACAATTAGCAATAATTAAAAAGCATCTATTCAGACTGGATAAAAGGTAAATAGATTTTATTTAAATATAGTTGCTAGTTGGTCCATTTTCCCCATCTGCTTGACTTTTTAAAAAACCTCCTGTAGGTGAATAACTGAAATAACAAAAGAAAGCATTGGCTTTTGTCAGTTTGTATCACTTTTTTCTCATGAGTGCTATTAACAAATTGCTATACTAGAAATTTTAATTATGTTTAATTCAGAGCTCCAACACTGAGTATAATAGCATGAGAATAAATGCCATAGTAATATCCTCGTTTTCTTATTTTTTTAATCTTAAATTACAGTAGAATTGGCTAAAAGATCTCTGGTTATTCAATTTCAGGGAGATTGCTATACATTTATTTTCATATATCTGCCTCAATTAACTTTCTTTTCTTTTATGTTTTATGTATTTAAAAGATAAGAAAAAAGTTTAGGTGTGTGTTCAAAGTTTTCCTTAAGTGTGATTCAAGTTAGGACTTGTTTATGAATAGTCAGTCAGACAAGACAAATCATAATTTTATTCAAAAGCATTTACAAGTACTTGATGTGCCCTTATAAATCTATACCTATGATTACACATACACAAACTAATTTACCAAAATAAATTTACTTATATTCTTTAGCTCAAAAATTTAAACTTTAATAGAGCAAACAGCCTCATATGATATGACTGAGGGGGACCTATTAAGGGAAACAACAAAAATCTAACTTGATCGCTTGACATTCTGGTACTATACTGAAGAAATTCTAGTCAAGTTGTATTTTTAAACATATAAATTGATGGGACCGGAGAGATAGCTTGGAGATAAGGTGTTCGCCTTGCATGCAGAAGAACGGTAGTTTGAATCCCGGCATCTAATATGGTCTCCGGAGTCTGCCAGGAGTGATTTCTGAGCATAGAGCCAGGAGTCACCTCTGAGCAGGGTGTGACCCAAATTAAAAAAAAATAAAAAAACATATAAATGGTTCATATTTTTAGTGCCTAGTAATCATAGTATGAAAAAGTAATACATAAAATGAAGAAGACTTGGAGTAACAGTGAACTAAACACAAACCATTATAAAAATAGTGGAGAAAAGAGGCAATCCAAAGATTTATAGGCTTAATGACTATCAAAGTTCAATTATTCTATGATAGTCAAAAAATTTATTTATTGACTTTTGGCAACAGGAGACGAAAGCAGGAGTTATTTCAGTTAATTTACCAAATTGACTCCTATAAGATATAGTTTTGTTCACTTATAGCTATCTACTCAACCATGGGGCAAAAACCTCATAAAGAAATTATAACAGATAAATGCAATTCTGTAGAGGGGGGAAAAGCAAAACTGAAAGTTGATTCTCTTTACAGTGGAGGTTTGTGGTATAACCTTTGTTGCGTGTAGAAAAGGACATCATAACAAACTTCAAAATATAAATTAGACTTACTTATAAAACTATGTACTTAGAAAATAAGTCTACTAATGTAAAGCCCAATGGAACTTTACTTCATTATTAGAAAAATAAAAATACAATCCATGAAAATTATGAGGATTGACTCATAGTCAAAATGTAATATGATCTATTAATAGTCACAGGGAAACCAAAACTATATGGTCGTCTAATTGGCCACAATAGTGCTAAAAGACAAAATCACTGTTTATCAGAATCTATAGATAACAGTCTTAGCAAAATAATGTATCATAATAAAGAACAATAGCAGGAAATATTTTAGAACTCAAAAATCAAATATAAGTTATTATGGTATTTAGAAACTAAGACTTCTCGTCCAGGATCTGCTCCACCTCGAATATGTCATCCGCGCCCCCCACTCTCTTCCGTCGGCACATTCGCCTCCCCCACAGCCTTAGGCTCGCCTGCCTCGCCTGCGCCCACCACTGGCACGAGCACCCCGGCCTCGCCCATTGCTGCCTCACCACCATCGAGAGCGAGAGGCCCAGCACGCCCCGCTTGCTGCATTACTATAATGTATACAAAAGTCTCTACAAATCTTTCATTGGAAACATAAATTCATACTGGAAGTCTAGAGCTGCCTGAGATTGGATTTCATCAGCGTTCCTGCGGGTGATCCTGCCTGCTTCAGAGGTGGGTCTGGACATATACACACTGATTCCTGCTGATTTCTGCCTGGAGTCAGAAGGGCGCAGAAGCCATCTTGGGCCACGGGCCACGTGATTGCCAGATGCCAGAGACTGGATTTTATCAGCGTTCCTGCTGGTGATCCTGCCTGCTTCAGAGCTGCCTGAGACTGGATTTCATCTGTGTTCCTGCTGGCGATCCTGACTGCTTCAGAGGTGGGTCGAGACATACACACGCTGACTCCTGCTGGTTTCTGCCAGGAGTCAGAAGGGTGCAGAAGCCATCTTGGGTCATGCTGTTTTCAGCTGCCTGAGACTGGATTTCATCAGCATTTCTGCCAGTGATCCTGCCTGCTTCAGAGTTGAATGTCAATTTTCTGGGTGACCCTGTAGACCACAGTGAAGGTTTTGGAGGCTTCAAGCTCTTTCACCTTTGTCAGTAAGAGGATGGGAAGTCCCAAATATCTGAGGGGATGACCCATTTCAGACTAGGATTAAACTTCTTAAGGATTTCTGGGAACTCAGATGCCAGCACCCCTATCTGCCTGTCTTCTGTGCTGTGCTGCATTTTCGGCCTGATTTCATCCTGTGTGTGGCTTATCTGTGGACGGCTTGCATTCCCTGAAGCCTTCCCTGGAGGTGAGTTTACACATCCAGAAAGGGGAAGCCGCTGAACTCTGCTGGACTCTGATGCCAGCACCCCTATCTGCCTGAGTTTTGTGCTTTGCTGCATTTATGGCCTGATTTCATCCTGTGTGTGGCTCATCTGTGGACGGCTCACGTTCCCTGGAGCCTTCCCTGAAGGTGAGTTTACATGCCCAGAAAGGGAGGAGCCAGAGGAGCGCGGCCACTCTGTTTCGCTTCGGAGCCGTGCACATCATTTAGCCAATGAATACAACCACAACACGTAGAAAAACCCACAACACAAGTGTAACAATGGGGAAACAACGCAGGCCAGCACCAGACATAGAGAATGATGATGGCAACTCTAATTACTTGATCATGACCAACCAACTAGTCAGTCTCTCAGGTAAGGAGTTTATACTTGCAATATGGAAGATGTTCAAATAACTCAAAGAAAGTATAGACAAGAACACTAATAAGAATCATGAGAATATGAAGATAGAAATAAGAAAACTTCAAACTGAAATTTCAGGTAAAATAACAGGTCTGAAAAACTCAGTAGATGAATTGAAGAAAAACATGAATGAGCTTTTCCATGGGTTAACAGCAGCTGAGGATAGAATTAATACACTGGAAGATGAGACGAATATCCACTCCATACAGCAGAAATGATTGGAAAAAAAGCCTTAAAGCAAATGATCAAACAATGGAAAAATTACTCAAAGAATGGGAACAGATGAAAATAGAAGTCTATGATAAGCTCAACAGAAACAACTTAAGAATCATTGGAGTCCCAGAGACCCAGGAAGAAAATCTCCAGGAAGAAGCAACGGTCAAGAACATCATTAAAGAGAATCTACCAGAGCTAAAGAATACACGTGATCAAATCCTGCATTCCCGAAGAGTACCAACTAAAAGAGACCCCAGAAAAAACACTCCGAGACACATCCTAGTCACAATGATGAATCCCACAGATAGAGACAAAATTCTGAAAACAGCAAGATTGAAAAGAGAAATTACATTCAAGGGAACATCCTTGAGATTTACTGCAGACCTGTCACCGGAGACACTCAAGGCCAGAAGGCAGTGGTGGGACATAATGACAAAACTCAATGAAATAAATGCTTCGCCTAGAATACTGCACCCAGCAAAACTCACTTTCAGGTTTGAAGGAACAATACATGGTTTCACAGACAAACAATAGCTAAGAAATGTTACAGACTCAAAACCATTCTTAAGAAAAAAACTGAATGGCCTATTTTAAGACATGAATGACCAAAAGACACACCAAACTTTGATATAAAGATGGCACTAACTCCCAGGACAATTCATTCTCTCAATGTCAATGGACTAAATGCACTAGTTAAGAGACACAGAGTGGCTAAATGAATCAAAAAACTCAATCCAACCTTCTGCTGCCTACAAGAAACACACCAGAGTAGTCAGAACAAACATAGACTCAAAATAAAAGACTGGAGGAAAATCATCCAAGCAAACAACACCCATAAAAAAGCTGGAGTGACCATACTAATATCAGATGATGCAAACTTTATACTTAGGAAAGTTGTAAGGGACAAAGATGGACATTTTGCATTAATCAAGGGATATGTACAGCAGGAAGAAATTATTCTCCTAAACATATATGCACTGAATGAGGGGCCAGCAAAATATTTAATAAAATCATTGACAAATCTAAAAAATAATATCAATAACAACACAATAATTGTTGGGGACCTCAACATGACATTGTCAACACTTGACAGGTCAACCAGACTGAAACCCAACAAGAATATACTAGACTTGAAAAGAGAAATGGAAGAAAGAGGCCTAGTGGATATATATAGGACACTCCACCCCCAGAATCCTGAATACACATTCTTCTCTAATGTACATGGGACATTCTCCAGGATAAACTACATGCTATTACATAAAACATACCTTCATAATATCAAGAGGATAGAAATTTTGCAGGCTACCTTCACTGACCAGAAGGCCCTGAAATTATGTGTGAACTACAAAGGCACATGGAAGAAAAACTTTAATACCTGAAAGTTAAACAACCTAATACTGAATAACCAGTGGGTCTGAGATGAAATCTAAGAGGAAATCAAAACCTTCCTGAAAACAAATGACAATGGAGACACAAACTATCAGAACCTATGGGACACAGCAAAAGTGATACTGAAAGGAGGAAACTGCACTCTCCAAGCAAGTGAAAGCAGAGATTAACAGATGGGAATATATTAAACTGAGAAGCTTCTGCACCTCAAAAGAAATAAAGAAATAGCGCCCAGGATACAAGAGCCCCCCACTGAGTGGGAGAAACTATTCACCCAATACCCATCAGATAAGGAGCTATTTTCCAAAGAATACAAGGCACTGACAGAAATTTACAAGAAAAAAACATCTAATTCCATCAAAAAATGGGGAGAAGAAATGGACAGACACTTTGACAAAGAAGAAATACAAATGGCCAAAAGACACATGAAAAAATGCTCCACATCACTAATCACCAGGGAGATGCAAATCAAAATAACTATGAGGTACCACCTCACACCTCAGAGATTGGCACACATCACAAAGAATGAGAACAAGCAGTGTTGGTGGGGATGTGGAGAGAAAGAAACTCTTATCCACTGCTGGCGGGAATGCCGTCTAGTTCAACCTTTATGGAAAGCAAATGGAGATTCCTCCAAAAACTGGAGGACCCAGCTATATCACTCCTAGGAATATACCCTAGGAACACAAAAATACAATACAAAAATCCCTTCCTTTCACCTATATTCATTGCAGCACTATTTACCATAGCAAGACTCTGGAAACAGCCAAGATACCCTTCAACAGATGAAAGGCTAAAGAAACTGTGGTAAATGGACACAATGGAATATTATGCAGCTTTCAGGAGAGATGAAGTCATGAAATTTTCCTATACATGGATGTACATGGAATCTATTATGCTGAGTGAAATAAGTCAGAGAGAGAGAAAGACGCAGAATGGTCTCACTCATCTATGGGTTTTAAGAAAAATGAAAGACATTCTTGCAATAATAAGTTTCAGACACAAAAGAGAAAAGAGCTGGAAGTCACAGCTCACCTCATGAAGCTCACCACAAACAGGGATGAGTTTATTTAGAGAAATAACTATATTTTGAACTACCCTAATAATGAGAATGTACGAGGTAAATAGAAAGCCTGTCTAGAGTACAGGCGGGGGTTGGGTGGGGAGGAGGGAAATTTGGGACATTGGTGATGGGAATGTTGCACTGGTGATAGGTGGTGTTCTTTACATGACTGAAACCCAAACACAATCATGTATGTAATAAAGTTGTTTAAATAAAAGAAAAAATAAAAAAAAGACAGAAAAAAAAAGAAACTAAGACTTTTAGATAGTTCCGTTTGTACAGGCCTTATACTTGGCTTTCATACTTTTATTTTCTGACTGTCATGAATAAATTATGGTAGACTCTTCTTGCTTCAATCCTTCTCTTCTGAGCCTCAATTTATTCACAATGAATATAATCAAGTTGCCCTCAGGGTGCCTGGAAAACATGGTCAAGTACCATTTCACCTGTAAAAAGAAGTTGCTCCATTCCTAGTAGTTCTGTCTTTTGATAAGGGGTTTGTTATTATCTTTATACAGATCAAGTATTATTATATAAATGTATTCATAGTTTAGTTTTACATTCTTAATAGGCCTGTAATCTAAAAAAATAAAGCTGAGGTTATGGAAAAGCACTTACATCTAATTGTATACTGATATTCTATCATTTATACTTGAAGTTTTACAAATAGATTTAATGTGTATAACTAATAGAATCTTATGCTACAATTTAAAAAGAAGAACTTGATATATTATAAGACTCAGGACAGAAGACTTTAAAAAGAGAAATGAAATGAAATGAAATCATAGCATGCAAGCCAAATGCCTTTATCTTTGTTCTTCTTTCTGGCCCTGTTTTCACTTTATTTACATTTTTTTAAATTTTTATTTTAATCATAGTGGCTTACATATCTTTCACATTAGTATTTTAGGTACATATTAACATTGAATCAGGGGAATACCCACAACCAAACTTGTCCCCCCCTTCCCCGTTCCTTTTCTGCAACCCATATCCCCCACCGGCACCCCCCAGGCTGCTAGGGTAGGAGGTCCCCTCTTTGTCTAGCTTACTATCAGTGATCATACATCTGTTTGGTCCTGGTGCCCTCCCTTGTTTCTCCCTCTATTTGAAAGGCTAAATCGAGTTATGTGGTTTTGTTTGAGGGAAAGAAAGGCAGGATGAAAGTAAATTACTTGAATATTTGAAGCTTAATATTAACTGTTAATGTCAAATCAATGTGACTGATCCTATTTTGGAGCCACAGAATTTCAAATACAGACAACAATATATTCAAAATAGCATAGATAGAAAGACTGGAAAAACAACAAGTATATGAGATATTAAGTAGAATACTGAAATATGAGTGAAAAGACTTTCAATCATCAACCTTTTTTTGTTTTTTTTTTGTTTGTTTATTTGTTTGTTTAATTTGTTTGGGAGCCACTCCCCACAATGCTGAGGGCTCCAATCTGGCCTTTCCTAAAGGAAAGCCATCTTTATAAGCACTCAATCTTTGCATATGCTCAGTCAATTGGAATATCTCCTTGACCCTTCAACCTCATCTTGAACTAACAAAATGATATGCCCTTGGAGAATTTGCATAACCTCTTTGGCTTTCAGCCTCTATGTACGTAAAAGTTTCTATATTGTAAAAGATAATAAGCTGGTTCACTCTGAGGACTTCGGGGAAAACTCCTATCTCTGTCTGCCTAAAACTGTGCTTCTGAACTTCCGAAGGTTTCCTCAGGGGCCTAGGGAGCGCACCCCAAAAAAAAAAAACTGCATTTTGAAGCTGGTGAGTGCCTGCATTCTGGGGCCGCAGAATCGCTCTGCCCTGCCCTGCCTTTGTTCACTCTGAGGACTTCGGGGAAAACTCCTATCTCTGTCTGCCTGAAACTGTGCTTCTGAACTTCTGAAGGTTTTCTCAGGGGCCTAGGGAGCGCACCCCCATAAAAACTGCATTTTGAAGCTGGTGAGTGCCTGCATTCTGGGGCCGCGGAATCGCTCTGCCCTGCCCTGCCTTTGTTCACTCTGAGGACTTCGGGGAAAACTCCTATCTCTGTCTGCCTGAAACTGTGCTTCTGAACTTCCAAAGGTTTCCTCAGGGGCCTAGGGAGCGCACCCCCCAAAAAAACTGCATTTTAAAGCTGGTGAGTGCCTGCATTCTGGGGCCGCGGAATCGCTCTGCCCTGCCCTGCCTTTGTTCACTCTGAGGACTTCGGGGAAAACTCCTATCTCTGTCTGCCTGAAACTGTGCTTCTGAACTTCCGAAGGTTTCCTCAGGGGCCTAGGGAGCGCACCCCCAAAAAAACTGCATTTTGAAGCTGGTGAGCAGCTGCATTCTGGGGCTGCGGGATCGCTCTGCCCTGCCCTGCCTTTGTTCACTCTGAGGACTTGCAACTAGAGGCAGCAGAAGCGCTCAGCCGCTTCGCTTCCCTTTGCAGCCGTGAACTCTTCCTAATCAATGAACCCCACCACAACACGCAGGAAAAACCACACTACAAGCGTGACAATGGGGAAAACTCGCAGGCAAACACCATCCATAGAGAATAAAGATGAAAGCTCGGTTGATCTAATAAATTACAACCACCTGATTAACCTTTCAGATAAGGAGTTTAGAGTAGAAATATGGAATATGTTTGTAGACCTCAAAAAGAGCATAGATCGATCTGAAGAGAACACAAAAACAGAAATCAGAAAACTCCAAACTGAAATAACAGATCTGAAAAATACGGTTGCTCAACTGAAAACCACAATGGATAGCCTCGCCAACAGGGTATCAGCAGCTGAGGAGAGAATCGGAGTACTGAAAGATGAGATGCAGAAAAGCTCAACACAACAGAAGAAATTGGAAAAGAACATTAAGACAAACGAACAGGCAATGGAAAATGTACTCAAGGCATGCGAAGAGATGAAAATAGAAGTCTTTGATAAACTCAACAGAAACAACATAAGAATCATTGGAGTCCCAGAAACCCAGGAAGGAGATCTCCAAGAAGAATCAACAGTCAAAGACATCATCAAAGAGATACTCCCAGAGTTAAAGCCTACATGCAATCAAATACTGCATGCCCGAAGAATACCAGCTAAAAGAGACCCAAAGAAAAACACCCCAAGACACATCCTTGTTACAATGACAAATCCCATAGATAGGGATAGAATACTGAAAGCAGCAAGATCAAAAAGGGAAATTACATTCAAAGGAGCATCCCTAAGACTTACAGCAGACATGTCACAAGAAACTCTCAAGGCCAGAAGACAGTGGTTGGATATTGTCACAAGATTGAATGAAATGAATGCCTCCCCAAGAATACTGCACCCAGCCTGACTCACATTCAGGTTTGGAGGAAGAATACACAGCTTCACGGATAAACAACAGCTCAGAAACTTCACAGATGATAAACCAGCCTTAAAGGAAAAACTGACAGGTCTACTCTAAGACAAGAGAAACCAACAAACACAGCAAACTTATCTACAAAGATGACATTAAATCCTATGACAATTATCTCCCTCAATGTCAATGGACTAAATTCACCAATTAAAAGACACAGAGTGGCAAAATGGGTCAAAAAGATAAATCCAACCTTCTGCTGCCTAAAAGAAACACATCTGAATAGTCAGAACAAACATAGACTCAAAATCAAAGGTTGGAAGAAAATTATCCAAGCAAACAACACCCTGAAAAAAGCTGGAGTGGCCATATTAATATCAGATGACACCAACTTTATACTCAGAAAAGTGGTAAGGGACAAAGATGGACACTATGTACTAATCAAGGGATATGTGCAACAGGAAGAAATCAGACTATTAAACATATATGCACCCAATGAGAGACCAGCAAATTATCTAATACAATTACTGACAAATCTGAAAGAAGAAATCAATAATAACACAATCATTGTGGGAGACTTCAACACAGCCCTATCAACACTTGATAGGTCAACCAGACTGAAACCCAACAAAAACATACTAGCCCTTAAAAGTGTTATGGAAGAAAGAGGACTAGTAGATATATACAGGACACTCCATCCCAAAAAACCTGGATACACATTCTTTTCCAATGTACATGGGTCATTCTCCAGAATAGACTACATGCTGACACATAAAACATACCTCCATAAAATCAAGAGGATAGAAATCTTGCAGGCTACCTTTGCTGACCACAAGGCTCTGAAATTAGATGTGAACTACAAAGCCACACAGAAGAAAAACTTTAACAATTGGAAATTAAACACCCTGCTACTGAACAACCAGTGGGTCCGAGATGAAATCAAAAAGGAAATCAAAACTTTCCTGGAAACAAATGATAATGAAGACACAAACTGCCAGAATCTATGTGACACAGCAAAAGCAGTCCTGAGAGGAAAATTTATAGCTCTACAAGCACACATCAGGAAGGAAGAAGGAGCATACCTGAATAACTTAATGGCGCAGCTTAAACAATTAGAAAATGACCAACAGAATGAACCAAAAATAGGGAGACAGAGGAAATAATAAAGCTGAAAGCGGAACTCAATGAAGTGGAAAACCAAAAAGCAATCCGAAAGATCAACGAAAGCAGAAGCTGGTTCTTTGAAAAAATAAACAAGATTGATAGACCATTGGCAAAACTCACAAAGAAAGAGAGAGAGAGAGAAATCTGATAACCCGTATTAGAAATGAAAAGGGGGAGATCACAACAGAAATTGCAGAGATCCAAAGGATAATCAGAGGCTATTTTGAGAAACTTTATGCTACAAAACATGAGAACCTAGAAGAAATGGAAAAATTCTTGGACACTTATAACCTTCCACATTTAAGTAAGGAGGATGTAGCATATCTAAACACCCCCATCACTACTGAGGAAATTGAAACTGTAATCAAACATCTACCAAAAAAGAAAAGCCCAGGCCCAGATGGTTTTCCTAATGAATTTTTTCAAATCTTTCAAGAGGAGCTACTACCAATCCTAGCCAGACTCTTCCATGAAATTGAAAAAAAGGGAACTCTCCCAAACAGCTTTTATGAAGCCAACATTACCTTGATACCAAAACCAGACAGAGACGCTGCCAAAAAAGAAAATTACAGACCAATATCCCTGATGAATGCTGATGCAAAGATCTTCAACAAAATCCTGGCAAATAGGATCCAATGCATCATCAAGAAGATCATACACTACGACCAAGTAGGCTTCATCCCAGGAATGCAAGGATGGTTTAACATCCGTAAATCTATTAACATCATACACAACATCAACAACAGGAAAAATAAAAATCACATGATCATATCAATAGATGCAGAGAAAGCATTTGATAAGGTCCAACACCCATTCTTGATCAAAACTCTCAGCAAGATGGGAATGGAAGGAACCTTTCTCAATCTAGTTGAAGCCATCTACAACAAGCCAATGGCAAATATTATCCTCAATGGAGAAAAACTAAAAGCCTTTCCTCTAAATTCGGGTACAAGACAAGGCTGTCCTCTCTCACCACTCCTCTTCAATATAGTACTGGAAGTTCTTGCTATAGCGATCAGGCAAGAAAAAGATATCAAGGGAATTCAGATAGGAAAGGAAGAAGTCAAACTCTCATTGTTTGCAGATGACGTGATGCTCTACTTAGAAAACCCTAAAGACTCTACCAAAAAGCTTCTAGAAATAATAGATTCATATAGCAAGGTGGCAGGCTACAAAATCAACCTACAGAAATCAATGGCCTTTTTATACACCAATAATAATAGGGAAGAGATGGAAGTCAGGAAAGCAATCCCATTCACAATAGTGCCACACAAACTCAAATATCTTGGAGTCAACTTGACCAAAGACGTGAAGGACCTATACAAAGAAAACTATAAAGCCCTGCTCCAAGAAATAAGAGAGGACACACGGAAATGGAAACACTTACCCTGCTCATGGCTTGGCAGGATTAACATCATTAAAATGGCAATACTCCCCAAAGCATTATACAGATTTAATGCGATCCCCTTAAAAATACCCATGACATTCTTCAAAGAAGTGGATCAAACACTTATGAAGTTCATCTGGAACAATAAACATCCTCGAATAGCTAAAGCACTCCTAGGGAAAAGGAAAATGGGAGGCATTACTTTCCCCAACTTTAAACTGTACTACAAAGCAATAGTTATTAAAACAGCATGGTATTGGAATAAAGACAGACCCTCAGATCAGTGGAATAGGCTTGAGTTCTCAGAGAACATTCCCCAGGCATACAATTACCTAATTTTTGACAAAGGAGCAAGAAATCCTAAGTGGAGCAGAGAAAATCTCTTCAACAAGTGGTGCTGGCAGAACTGGTTAGTGACTTGCAAAAAAGCGAACATAGACCCCCAGTTAACATCATGTACGAAGGTAAAATCCAAATGGATTAAAGACCTTGATATCAGACCAGATACCATAAGGTATATAGAACAACATGTCGGTAAAACACTCCATGACATTGAGACTAAAGGTATCTTCAAGGAGGAAACTGCACTTTCCAAACAAGTGGAAGCAGAGATTAACAGATGGGAATACATTAAACTGAAAAGCTTCTGCACCTCAAAAGAAATAGTGCCCAGGATACAAGAGTCACCCACTGAGTGGGAGAAACTATTCACCCAACATTCTTCAGATAAGGGGCTAATATCCAAAATATACAGGGCACTGACAGAACTTTACAAAAAAAAAAAACATCTAATCCCATCAAAAAATGGGGAGAAGAAATGAACAGACACTTTGATAAAAAAGAAATACAAATGGCCAAAAGACACATGAAAAAATGCTCCTCGTCACTAATCATCAGAGAGATGCAAATCAAAACAACGATGAGATACCACCTCACACCACAGAGATTGGCGCACATCACAAAGAATGAGAACAATCAGTGCTGGCGGGGATGTGGAGAGAAAGGAACTCTTATCCACTGCTGGTGGGAATGCCATCTAGTACAGCCTCTATGGAAAGCGATATGGAGGTTTCTTCAAAAACTGGAAATTGAGCTCCCATTCGACCCAGCTATTCCACTCCTAGGGATATACCCTAGGAGCACAAGAATACAATACAAAAACCCCTTCCTCACACCTATATTTATTGCAGCACTATTCACAATAGCCAGGCTCTGGAAAAAACCAAGATGCCCTTCAACAGACGAATGGCTAAAGAAACTGTGGTACATATACACAATGGAATATTATGCAGCCGTCAGGAGAGATGAAGTCATGAAATTTTCCTATACATGGATGTACATGGAATCTATCATGCTCAGTGAAATAAGTCAGAGGGAGAGAGAGAGACGCAGAATAGTCTCACTCATCTATGGGTTTTAAGAAAAATAAAAGTCATTTTTGTAACAATCCTCAGAGACAATTAGAGGAGAGCTGGAACACCAGCTCACTCCATGAAGCTCACCACAAGAGTGGTGAGCACAGTTATAGAAATAACTACACTGAGAACTACCATAATCAAGTGAATGAATGAGGGAACTGGAAAGCCTGTCTGGAGTACAGGTGGGGGTGGGGTGGGATGGAGGGAGATTTGGGACTTTGGTGGCGGGAATGTTGCACTGGTGAAGAGGGGTGATCTTTATATGACTGAAACCTTATCACAATCATTTATGTAATCAAGATATTCAAAGAAAGAGAAAAAAAGAAAGTATTTACATAATAATCAGCAACTAAAAAATAATAAAATAAAATAAAAAATAGTCAG
Source organism: Suncus etruscus (assembly GCF_024139225.1). NCBI lineage: Eukaryota > Metazoa > Chordata > Mammalia > Eulipotyphla > Soricidae > Suncus > Suncus etruscus. Next base: position 19,653,861 of record NC_064860.1, read on the forward strand.
CAAAAAAAAAAGATAATAAGCTTAAATTGTCTCTACACTTTAGCTATTCAGTTCCTACTAGAAAAAAGACTGCCCTTCCAAGTCATCATCAGGAGATAAAGGATGGGACTATATTAAACTGAGAAGCTTCTGCACCTCAAAGGAAATAGTGACTTGCACCCACAGAATAGGAGAAATTTTTCACCTAATACCCATCACAGAAGGGGCTAATTTCTAAGATAGAAAGGTAGCGACAGAACTTGGTAAAATTCTAATTTTATCAAAAATGGTGAGAAGAAATGAACAGACAATTCTTCAAAGAAGAACTACAAATGTCCAAAAGACATATGAAAAAATTATCTACATCACTAATCATAAAAGAGATGCAAATCAAAAACAACAATGAGGTACCAACTTATGCCCAGAGACTGGCACATATCACAAAGAACAAGAACAATCAGTGCTGGCAGGTATGTGGGAGAAAGGAACTCTCTTTCACTGCTGGTGGTAATGCAATCTAGCCCAGCCTTTAAGGAAAACAATATGAGGATTCCTGATAAAACTGGACATTGAGCTATACTGGGCATATGATACCACTCCTAGGAATATACCCTAAGAACAAAATACCACAATACAAAAAGACCTTTTGCACACCTATATTTATTGCAGCACTATTTACAATAGCTAAAATCTAGAAACAACCCAGAAGCCCAACAACAGATGAGTGGCTAAAGAAATTGTGGTACATATACACAATGGAATATTATGCAGCTGTCAAAGAAAATAAAGTCATAAAATTTTCCTTTACATGCATGGACCTGAAAACTAGTATGCTGAGTGAAATAAGTTAGAGGGAGACAGATGAACACAGAATAGTACAATTCATCTGTGGAATTTAAGAAAATTTAAGAAAAATAAAAGACATCATTGTAAGAATACACAGAGACAATAGGCATGAGGGCTAGAAGGACCAGCCACAATATGAACCTTACCACAAAAGAGTGGTAAGTTCTGTTAGAGAACTAACTGCATTGACAACTATCATGACAATGGTAGTGAGTGAGAGAAGTAGAATGCCTGTCTCAAATACAGGAAGGGAGTGGGGGAGGAGGAAGATGGAGGGCAATTGGTGGTGGGAATGTTGCACTGGTGAAAGGGTGTGTTCTTTTTTTATAACTGAAACCCAACTATAAACATGTTTGTAATCATGATGCTTAAATAAAGCTATTAATGTAATAAAAAGAACTTGAAGTGAGTCTTGTGTGCAAGCATAAATCTAGAAATTCTCGGGGCCGGGCGGTGGCGCAAGAGGTAAGGTGCCTGCCTTGCCTGCGCTAGCCTTGGACGGACCGCGGTTCGATCCCCCGGTGTCCCATATGGTCCCCCAAGCCAGGAGCGACTTCTGAGCACATAGCCAGGAGTAACCCCTGAGCGTTACCGGGTGTGGCCCAAAAAACCAAAAAAAAAAAAAAAAAAAATCTAGAAATTCTCACTAGCTTTTACTTTGCAATAGTAGGCAAGCCAATTTCTCATCCTCCGTGTCATGTACCCACTATCTTTTCGTCATATATGATTTACAGTTTTATATGACTGTGTCCTCTATTTTACTGTGAACTTTTCAACAATAAAAACATATTTCTCACAATTTGGTTATATTTTCATAATGCAGTTTGTAACTAGCTAGTGATGGGTTTTAACTTGTCAAAGTTTTAATTTTTCAGTCCAATTTTGTTCATATTATTTCCATAACTATTTTGTGCTTCCTTATATCACTCTTCAAAAGTCTAAAGTTTCCTGGGATGCCTGCTACAATGATGCTACTGAGCCAAATATTATTCTAACTACTTTAAAGGTAATTTCAGTTTTCTTATATCATTTAGTAGTTTGAAAATCATTGCGCAAATATATCTCTTACAAAAATGATATCATTAGTATTTCTTTTCTAATACTTTTAATATTCCTTAATTTTATAACATATTATGAAATAACTTTATTAATTATTAAAATTAGAATGATTGCTAAGAAGTTATTTTTCATCTTTTGATCACCAATCAACAGATAAATTAATATCTTTTTACTTTTTTTAAAGAAATTCCCCCTTAATTATACAATATTTTAATCTTTGAAGGTATTTTATTATTTTACTTTCCATTGAAAAATTGCTTCCTGGGGCTGGAGCAGTGGCGTGGAGCAGTAAGGAGTCTGCCTTGCCTAGGAAGGACCACGGTTTGATCCCCAGCATCCCATATCGTCTCCCAAGCCAGGAGTGATTTCTGAGCTCATAGCCAGGAGTAATCCCAGAGCGTCAATGGTTGTGGCCCAAAAACAACAAACAAATAAAAAAAAAAGAAAGAAACATTGCTTCCTTGGTCATAGTAAAATAAATTTAACATAAGGGAAAATAAAACAAATATAATGTGATTGTGGAATAAATACAGAAATGATAAAAAATGATAGGGAATGATAAAATCCAAATATAGCGTTATGTCCTGTTTTAATAAATACATTTTCTTTAGGACTCAATGTATAAAATATTATGCCAGAATTGTGTTATCAAGAGTTATATAACAATACCTTAAAATTTTTTTTTTTTTTTTTTTTTTTTTTTGGTTTTTGGGCCACACCCGGCGGTGCTCGTGAGTTACTCCTGGCTGTCTGCTCAGAAATAGCTCCTGGCAGACACGGGGGACCATATGGAACACTGGGATTTGAACCAACCACCTTTGGTCCTGGATCAGCTGCTTGCTAGGCAAACACCACTGTGCTATCTCTCCGGGCCCCAATACCTTAAATTTTGAACATGGCTTATTACATGTACCATGAAGATTTATCTTATTTTCTGTTCAGTTGCTCTCATTCATTATCTCTGCCACTAAACCACGTTTTTTTCCTGGTGATAAAAACTTTCTCTGTCAATCTCTAGTTATTTTTTCTACACCTTGCACCATCCATAACAGATAATAGTTCCTGAAATAAATTTCAGTTAAGTGTTTAATTAAACCAAACTTGAAAATGATCAATCAGAAAACTTACTTTTCTACTGCTAGTCTATTTTTTTTTTTTTTGGTTTTTGGGCCACACCCAGTAACGCTCAGGGGTTACTCCTGGCTATGTGCTCAGAAGTTGCTCCTGGCTTGGGGGACCATATGGGACACCGGGGGATCGAACCGCGGTCCGTCCAAGGTTAGCGCAGGCAAGGCAGGCACCTTACCTTTAGTGCCACCGCCCGGCCCCTTGCTAGTCTATTTTTCCCGTTATTATTTTATTTGTTAGTGGGACTACTCACTGTTATGTTCAGTCTTGACCTCAAAAAAAGAGGTAGTTAGTAAAATATTAATTTACATATGACATCATTTTGGTCTCCTTGCTTCCTATAAACATGAGTTCTGCACGGTCTAATAAAAGAAGTTTTGCATCAAAATTTATCTTTCCAAACATACACAAGAAAAAAATGCTATATTCTTCTTTATATAAAATCTTTATTTAAGCACCATGATTACAAGCATGATTGGAGTTGAGTTTAAGTCATAAACATAATAGCTCCCTTCACCAGTGCAACATTCCCACCATCAATGCCCCCTTCTTCCCCAATTCTTCCTGTATTAGAGATAGGCATTCTAATGTTTTCTTAAAAAAAGGTTAAGTGTGCAAGCTTCCTAAACTGTAATAGCTTCAAAAATGCATACTACTAAATAATAATACAAGACATCATAAATAATCGTAGTACTTGCTAATATATACAATGCTTACAGTGCTTTGTAATTTACAACTTTTTAAAATTTTCTATATCTTTTGGACCTCAAAGCAAAAAAACTACTATATTCTATTAGAGATGCCACTTTATTTTTTTTGGTGGAGTGGATCTCAAATTATCGTTCCTAACTCTATACTTAGATTTTAAATCTGATGATTGTTGGGAGACCAAATGTGGGACTAGGGATAGGACCAGTAGCTTTTGCAAGCAAACAAAATGTTTTAGCTCCTGTCCTATCTTCCCAGTTGTAAAGATACTACTTTTAACTGTAAAATTGTACAAAATAACTTAGTATTAGAAAAATACTATTATTTATAATAGTGTTATACTATTATATATATATTTCTAATTGAAGAAGTCATGTGGAAATAAAAATCAGCTATATTTAAGGCTATAAATATAGTCAAACCAGCTTAAAATATACATAGACTTAGGGAGACTTCCTATATTGTGCATGCATATTACCAGGGTCTAGAACTGTAGAATCCTGTTGATAATTTAAATTTCCAAGAACTGTGTGTTATGAATACATTCTTATTCCTAATAATTAAATTTATAGTAATTAAACTACCTTGTTTATTTTGAGGACCACCATTGATGGTCTTTCTTCTTGGTTCTATGATAAGTGGTTATTTTTAGTAGTGCCTTGAGAACTATATGTTATATAAGAGATGGAACTAGAAATAGCCACATACAAGACCATCAATTTAACCCATATTAAGAGCACCATTAAACTATTCTTAAAATATTTACCCTCCCCATTCTATATTCTAACAATGGATTAAAAACATATTGCATACCTATGTTTATTCTACTGTTTTAAATTCAAATGTTTTAATTATAAACTTTGGGAATGCCCCTTAATAAATGATAAACTTTATGATTAAACTTTATTCTATACTGTTATTCTTATAAGAATTTTTTCTGGTTTCTACTTCTATACAACAACAGACTACAAAACTAAATGCTAAGAATTAACCAAACTCAACTGTGTGGTTCTTTACCTGGACTTTGACTTTGATTACAGGTCTCACTTTGGGAATTGTCTTCTTTTAAGGCTAAACTTAATGCAGATCTGAGATAACTTAGTCTCTTTAAATTGTCTGATGCTGCATCTGAAGAAGCTGAAATGTTAGAGAAAAAATTGTCATATATCTTCCCTTTCTCTTTTTCCCCACCCATGGACCAATTCAACATGCCTTGCATGTGGTCTCAAGATAGTCTTCTAACATGGTGGCAGGTTTTCCCAAGAGTGTGCCTTGTCAAAGAGCAGAGAGAATCATCTCAGAGTTTGTTTGTTTACTTAGTTTTGAGTTATTTTTTGACTTGGTCAGATCTGTCACACAGCCATTTCTGCTACATTTTATTGATTAGACAGGTATATCCTAGATTCAGATTAGGAAGGAAATACATGAATGCATTCCAGAAGACTTGATAAATAACATCTTGGAAGAGCTCCTTTCATCTTTCATAATCTCTTACATGTAGAAGACAGTGTTCATCTACCAGAAAAGTATTATTGCCTTGATCTCACTTTTTTCTTGACACATTTATTTTACAATTATTTATGAACTCAACCACACCCTCTAATACATAGTATAATTCTATAAGATAGAAGTTATTTTCATATCAGACAATATAGTGTGCAATACAGAAATCTTTAGGGATCACCTTTAATAAATTTATACTTATTTCTGAAAAGATATATGGCATTTTAATTTAAACTGTCATATGAAACTCAAAATATTTCAAAACATAACTAGAAAACAGCTACTACAAACTAGAAACCACACAAAAGACTAGATAAATCCTGATTAATACAATGTCATATTCTCTTCAGAGAAGTGTGGATAGAGAAACAGGGAGGGTCTCATCCTTATTTTAATTGACCAAAACTTGTTTCTAAATAGTTATTAAAATATTTTTTCAAACCCTCACATTTTATTTAAAATATCCAACCTAAAAAATAAATCAATCTTATAGGTTCCAAAAAAAAAAAGAGTTTAGCAAATAAAACAATATAAGTGATAAATGTTAACTATTATTCCTTCTTCCCTTCTCCTATGCGATTTCAGGTGGGATTTATTAAGAGAAGATGTATTTCTTCTTCTGAGTCATGAAGGACATTTTTTTATTTGTATCCTCCAAGGAAGCTCGTGGTGAAATAGATAAAATGTCAGAAATAATTAAGAAAAATGCCAGGGTATCCAACAACCTAAAATTACACCTTTTGGTGATGCCTACTTTTCATCTCCGTTGTCCCTTGATAGATATAAACACCAACTTATCACATCCTTTAGATGATGGTGCGTTAAATCAATGTTGATGAACTCATGGTACAGTAAATGGGATGGATGAAAAAAAGAAATCCTCTTAGAAGAGGAGGTCATAGGATCTAGGAAGTCAATACACACTATGTTATAAATACAGGAGCTAGAATCCAGTAGAATTGTTATATGAGAAGCCTTCTATATATTTTTTATCATTTACACTAGTTTCAATCAGACTTCTATTTTATCTTTTTTTTTTAACCTGCCATTTTCTTTAACCATAAAAATTGTTTTTTAAAGATTTTTTAATTCATCCCCTTTCCTTCTACAGTTGTGTTGATATCAATGTGTAGTAAAGTCAACATAAAGTAGAATACCTGGTTCAGAAATATGTCATAATCCCAATTATTGGTCTCATTTTTACTTTTCTAAAGACCCAAAACATGTTTTTCTTTCTCACTTGAAATACTCCTACACAAAATACATAAACTAAATTTATTCAATACACCTACAAATCAGGCTTTTGTTCTGATTGGCCTTAATAAAATTAATGTGGATAATATAATATTTTATTAATTAGTTAAAGTACATGTTGCTAAAATCTTTAAATGAGTGCACAAACATTACCTTTTACTCTATATTAACTATCTACCTAAAATTTTCACACATCTATATTATATAAAATCTTCTAAAATATGTCAGTTCCAGGCAGTTAAGTAAATTGTCCACATGAACCATAAATTAATATTGCCATTCCAAACCAGACATCTTAGGAAGAGTCAAAAATTCTTAGGCTGAACTGCTCTTGAGGGGTGAATATGTTTTATTCTATAAAATGTATTATCTATTTCATTCACCTGCAGATATAAACCACAATCTCTACAGAAACATTTTGTAAAATTTAAACATGCATATTATTTACAACTATGTAAAAATAAATGCCTCTGGGCCCAGAGAGATAGCACAGCAGTGTTTGCCTTGCAATCAGCCGATCCAGGACCTAAAGTCGTGGCTCAAATCCCAGTGTCCCATATGGTCCCCCGTGCCTGCCAGGAACTATTTCTGAGTAGACAGCCAGGAGTAACCCCTGAGCACCACTGGGTGTGGCCCAAAAACCAAAAGAAAAAATAAATAAAAGCTTCTAATTGGTCTTTTCTTCCCTTTCTGACTAGTATGTGTAAAAAGTTCTTAAACCTGCCACCATATCTTATGGTTTACTTATTTATTTATTTATTTATTTATTTATTTATTTATTTATTTATTTATTTATTTATTTATTGGTTTTGTGGCCACACCCAGTGGCATTCGGGCGTTACTCCTCACTCTGCACTCAGAAGTCACTCCTGGTAGGCTTAGGGTTAGGTTCTAACTCAGGATTTTTCCTGGGTTAGCTGTATGCAAGGCATGCAGGTAGCAAATACCCTCACACTGTATTATCACTCCAGGTCCCAATTTGCTACCATTTGTAAGAAATCATCTAAAAATAACTAAAAATCCCATTTAACCATTTAAGTTTCAGGCGTATAACCTGAGGATTGAATAGACATATATATTTTGAAATAGTCACCTCCTTCACACAAAGAAACATATAATTACCACAGTTTATATATGAACTAAGGATACAAGACCTAATCTTTTATCAAGTTTCAAGTATGTAATACTAAAGCATTGTTAACTCTAGCCATAATTTTCCTACATGAAATATAAAATATTCATTTATCATAACTGAAACTTTGTACCTGTTGATAAACAATCTATCCCATACCTTACTTCAGCCCATACCTTACTCTTTATATAACTAAATATTTATTTACCTTTATCTGGAATTTATGTTTTATATGCTTTCAAGTTAATAATTAGTTAAGTGTATTTGATTTCTTCATTTTATTTTAAGTCAAGAGTGTCCTTCAACATTTCTGAAAGTGTCTTTTTAGTATTGTCAAACTCCATTTGATTTGGTTTGTGTGAGAATCTTATTTTAATAGTTATATTTTCCAAAAATCGTATTACTGATTCAGAGATTTTTGTTGTTGTTATTGTTGTTGTTCCTTTTAGTATTACCCCAGTCTCCTGGTTTGCAAAAGTTCTTCTGAAAATTCAAATAGAGTATTCTGTACAATCCTTTTTAATTGTTATAATGTTTCTTGTGAGTTTCATGAGTTTTCATACATGCTCTTTTCCTCCCCAGATTTGGGAATTGTTCGGTTATTATTTCTCCAGATATACTTTATTACTTTTTCTCATTCTTGTCCCTTCTATGACTCCTATGTTTATCAATTGACTTAAGAGATTCACATAAATTCCTTTAGTCTTTCTACTCTCTTTTTCTATTTCCTACTCACTATTTAAAATACTCAAATTCTTTTTTTCTGTTGGATCTAGTCTACTGTTGAACTTTATTGCTTTCCATTATATTCAATAGTTCTAAGTTGAGTAGATGTTTGTACACTTCTTAAGACTCTGGAAATAACCAAGATGCCCTTCAACAGACTAATGGCTAAAGAAACTGTGGTATATATACACAATGGAATATTATGGAGCTGTCAGGAGAGATGAAGTCACGAAATTTTCCTATACATGGATGTACACGGAATCTATTATGTTGAGTGAAATAAGTCAGAGAGAGAGAAAAATACAGGATGGTCTCACTCATCTATGGGTTTTAAGAAAAATGAAAGACATTCTTGCAATAATAATTTTCAGACACAAAAGAGAAAAGAGCTGGAAGTTCCAGCTCACCTCAGGAAGCTCACCACAAATAGTGATGAGTTTAGTTAGAGAAATAACTACATTTTGAACTGTCCTAATAATGAGAATGTATGAGGGAAATGGAAAGCCTGTCTAGAGTACAGGCGGGGTTGGGTGGGGAGGAGGGAGATTTGGGACATTGGTGATGGGAACGTTGCACTGGTGATGGGGAGTGTTCTTTACATGACTGAAACCCAAACACAATCATGTATGTAATCAAGGTGTTTAAAAAATATATATAAAAAAGATGAATCTCTTACTGATCATAAGTTATTTTTAAAGTGTATTGCTTCCTGATTTTGTGGTACAATTTCTCTCTGTTCACTGGTTACTTGTTGGACTGCCTTAATATCTTTGAATCTTCTGGCAGACAATTTGGTATATTTTCTGCTTGTACATTTATTTGCTTAGTTTAGTTTTAGTTCAGTGACTATAAACTTTTGTGTTTATTTAAGATGATTTCCCTTCATTTTACATATTTCTCACATTTTTTCTCTTATGTTTGTACAAATAAGGGAGTCGAGCTCTCCTTCTCATTACCAATTGGCCTTGGTCTTTGTTGGGAGAGAAATTTATTGATGCTTGTAGGGAATAGTACTGACTAGCTAAGTAGGATGGGTCTGGAGCAGTGATTTTTTTAGATGTTCTGAGTCTATTAACTTAGAGAGAGAAAATAGAGAGAGAAATGTGGAGTGTTTAGTGTAAGTTCTTCTCAGTGGCAAAAGTTGCTGGGTATCTTCCTTTTTTCTTACCCATTTCCAGGAAAGTCATGGATGAGGCAGTGCTTCTAGAAACTGAGTTGGGCATGGGTGTGCCTTGTGTTTTTGGTAGTGCTACATATTGGTAGGCATCTATCTTTGCAGCGGTGGTCACTTTTATCATTTTGATGCAGTCCTGCCAGACAGGTGGAAAAGTCTAAATCTAGGACGAGAATGCTTTGGCAGGGGAGGCAATGTTTCATCCAGCTTCAGAATGTAGGAATGGGTCTCAATAACAACTCTGTATGAGGGTGGTGGAAGATGGTAATATGCTGCCAGGCTGTAATTTGTTCAGGTGAAAGTTAAATATACATATCAGTAGCTGCCATTTTTGATGCTTTTACTTTGTCCATTCCTCTGCTCTAGGAAATGGGAGAGGTGGCGAAATCTGGACATCCTAAAAGGCAGGTACCAAATGAGCCACCATCTGAGCATGGTGTGAAAGAAATGGTTGTCTTGGCAACTGGAACAAAATTAATGCTCTCAAACCATGACTCTTCCTCTTAGGTAACCTTTTAGTTCAGCGGTTTTCAGATATACTTTGACACTAAAAGTCAGATCTCTTATTACCAGTCCAGTGGAAATTTATCAGCTAAAGCTTTTTTTTTTCTTTCTTACTTACAAGTTATGTTCTTTGAATTGTAATTTTACATAGAATTTAAATAACATAACGAGATCTTTAATTTACTCAGCTGAACAAGTTTCAAGGCAATAAAATAGTAATTCAAGGTATAAATCAGTGTTTTCAATGAAAAGTTAAATTTTTATCTTTATACTTCATTCCAATATTTGGCTAATTTAAATATGTAAAGAATTACCCAATCTGAGAAAAAAGATATTTATCTATAAGATTTTGTAAATGATTAAAAAACTAAATAACAAACAAAAAAATTGCCTAAAATTTATCATTGTTATTTTATTACTTTTTTATCTTTGGGGTTCAGTAATCATGCATTAATGGGTAAATTCTGCATTAATAATACTATAATACATGTTTTATTTGGAAAAAAGATTAAAAAAATTCATATGTCAAAAATAAAATTAACATTCTATACACAACTATTTGAAATACAAATAATATGAAATAAATAAAACCTAACAAAAATTAAAACCTACTTATTATTCAAAGTCCATATTTTCAAAATTAATAGTAAGAATAAAGAAAAACAAATAAGCACAGTTTTTATGTTGTGTTCTTTTATCTTATATTCTCTGGAATTTATTAAATAATGATAAGTAAATGAAGCCATATATTTTGTAAAGTATAAACTATTTAAACAAAGAATTAATATAATCTAGTGAGTTGTGAAGTTCTGGGTAAGATTACTCTTAGAAACATTTAAAATTGACCATAAAATTGTCAAATTTAAAAACTTGACTTATTCAAATACAAAATATTTCTAACATATAGTCAGTTTCTTGACATTTTAAATGTAACTTGCTTTGTTAGACTTATTGGTTTTGAATTTACTCAACACAATAAAAATGATATGTTATAGAGATAAGTGCCTAATATGTTGAAATATAAAATTTTAAATTTTCCTTTATTTCTTTGAAATAAGTTTTGCTATCTTTATAGTAATTTAGACATAAAAAAACCGTAAGATCTGAAATTATAGCTACAATATAGGTTAGCTTCTATGTCAATTCCAGTTTTGTATTTTGAAAATTAACACATAAGTATAAGAACAAAAGCAATCATAAATTATCATAAGGATTATTATGCTCTATTCTTTGAGAAAATATACTGAAACAAAGAAAGCCATGAAAATTAAAAGCTGCTATGGGTTTTGAAATTTTGATTGCCATCGCCTTCTGCTAATACTCATAGAATGGATATCCTCAGCTCATTATGATTTGCTATTTTTAATTTTGACTTTGAATATGGATAACTAAGTTTAGGGCATTGTAAGTTGAGCAAGAAAAATATAAATTATTTTAATAAAGTAAATGGCTTTCATTATCTTTAAGCATAATCCAAAGGCTTTTGAAAAGAAAAAAGTTAATTTGAACTTCGACTAATTAGTTTTCTTTGCAGGGCTCTTACTTGCTTGATATACATTTGTACTATTTCCAAACAGATATTATTTTTAGGTGGCTAGATCTAGAATTCAAGATAGATGGTTATATGATTAATTACATTTTGTAAATAAAATATTTATGGCAGCATTTTGAAATAGCCTTTCAATAATGGAGAGATGTAATACTGTAATACTCATTCATTTACTGAAATTCAGTTTGAATTCTTTAGTTTTGAAAGAAAACTGAAGTTTGTGTTTTGTTTCTTAGGTTTCTAAATGTTCCTCTGAATCTTTCCTGTGCCAGTCACACAGAAGGGTAATGGTCAGTCCACCTTATTGCTGATGTTCATTATTCAGTCAGTTCGTGCCCACTGACTACCTCTGGGCTGACTTCCCAAGGCTCAAAGGCAGAAAAACAACCAACCTGCGTGATACTGAGAAACCTTAAACAAAAATGGGAATACAATAATTTATGTACTGGATGGATGCCCTTAGGATCCTATTCAGCACATTTGGTAGAGTATCTCATTTTCGAAAGCACTTTGACAAGTCACCTTTAATGAAATCAAAGCTTTTAAGGGGAAAGGACTGATGCTATTGCAGCCTCAATATTCTTTCTCCACCAGATGGGCATAGCGTTAGATGCTTAACTTAGCACAGTGTTAGCTGCAAGATGCATGAGCTCCAAAATGATTCTAAGTGTTCATTTAACATGAGGCTTCCTTTGAGAGAAGGCTGCCAGTGGTGCATAATTGTGCCAAATGTGCAGTAGTTTCATAATGTGGACTGTAATCCACTAGGAACTAAATCCTGCTATTACTCTCTTTAGGGAGACTTCTAAAATTCTGCTCTCCTTATTGTGACTTCGTAACCTGGAGCAGTTTGAGGTTACTGAAAACCTCCTTAAAAAAATTGATGCACATGAGTTGAAGCTTTCTTAATGTAAGCCACTGTAATGTGTTTTTATCAGCTCAGCTAGCCTGAAAGTCCCAAGATGGAGCATCCAATGTACCACTTCTTTTCCTCTAATAAATTAGTCTTTCTTCCATTCAAAGATGGCTTTAATTATCATTGAATCTAAAACACTAAATCAACATTGTCTTTTTAAACTACTGGGGTATATTTTGTGGACACTTTTCAGGATATTGGAGAGTCAGAGATGTCTGGCTTTATGCAAAAGCAACTATGGGTAGAAGTACATCTTTCACTTAGAGATTCCTTCTGTGAATGTGTGTGTGTGTGTGTGTGTGTGTGTGTTTGTGTGTATTGATATTCACCCATCTAAAGATCAAACCCAAGTACCATTTCCCAGAACACTGTCACATTTTGTAACTGTTCAGGCAGCAAGTGAAGAGCTCCTTATCAAATTGAATCAACCAGGGGCTTTTAAAGAAAGCAAAATCCAATTACCCAAATTGAAATTTGGCCAGGACACCGAGCTAGTACTTCTATTCTTCCAGAAAATACCAAAACTAAGATTTATGTCTTAATATCAAAATGGACACTTTTGGTCAACAAAATGTCTTTCATGTAATTCAGAGGAGAAGCTGACATTTTTTAAAATAAATCTAATCCGTAAACTGGTGCGACCAGTACTCACTAGGACAGTTTTGTATAATGTCTATAAAGACAGGGAAATATAAAAGTATTTTTCCTTGATAAACTTATAACTAGCTATCTTTCTTATTTCAATGATCAAGAAAGACAGCACATCTAAAGGTTTATAGCTTATGATGAAAATAAACACTATTTCTTACCAAAGTTAAAAAACAAGACAAAACAAAAAATTGTGCCAGAGGATAGCACAGCAGGTAGGGTGTTTTTCTTGATATGACCAACATGTGTTCCATTTCCGGCATCACATATGGTTTCCCAAGCCTACAAAACATAAGTTTTTTAGAACCAGGAGTCACCCCTGAGCACCACTGGGGGTAGCCCCAAAACAAAACAAACAAATAAAAGTTTATTTATTAAACAATTTTCATTTTAATTCTTTCACTAATTTTTTTCTAAGAATAGTGGATTGAAATTTTTTGTTGAGTTTCCCCATGACATCAGTGAGTTAAAATATTAATAGTTTATATAAAATTATTGTCATAATAAAGATTCAAGGTAACAATTCATAATTCTTGTAAAAATAAAGATAAATTACATAGCAGCTGCCTAATTACAGTTTGAAGAGGGTGTTCATAATCACTAGTGAAAAGGAGTTAACACCTGAATGTATTTCAACCAAAAGACATAGTATTTCAATTTTTTTAAAAATAATAAAAGTTCAGTATACAATTCAAATAGACCTACTAAGTAGAATAATAAATAGATAATAAATGCTTCTTTTAAAAGGAAGATGGCTTAAAGTAATTTTAGTAGCCTTAATTATTATAAGACCTGGTTCTATTAACTAAGGAAATATGAAAGGAGAGGTAATGCTGATGTTAGTTAAAAGGAATAATAATGCAATTCAATTTATGAGTATAATATTTTTATTTTAAGTTTTATATTTTAAATATACACCATTATCCAAGTCTCCATTTATTTTCTCACTTATCTTTATACTTGAAGAACTAATCCCAAGCTTACTCTTAAATGTACTCCTCAAGCTTTTCTATTTCCGTTGGGGTTATGGGGTCAGAACACTACTCTCAAGAGGTCAGGGTCATCCTCATTAACTTTGCTCTGTTCTGAGGCCACAGATTAGGTCTTTCGTCCTGAGAAGCCTGGGGTGACTAGAAGGAAAGCAGATGAATCCAGAAAAATCTATCTTGGCCATAGGTGCCCCGACTAATGGCAGGTCAGGACTGCCATTTTCATATACAAAGAATAGCATATTGTAAATCCTCGGCCTCTATATTTTCTTAAATTTACTCACAGAGGAAAAAATGCTTATGCAAGGATAAGTAACAAAAAGGTAAGCATATTTTATTTAAAAAGTAGTTATCATTCAATAAAAAATAAAAATTTCTAAAAGTATTTCATTTATATAGTAATCTATATAGTTGGTTTAATTAAAATATATTCATAGGGGGCTGAGAGATAGAATAGTGCATTTGCCTTGCACACAGCCAACCCAGGATGGACCCAGGTTTGACCCCCAGCATCTCCTGAGCCTGCTAGGAGCTATTTCTGAGTGCAGAGCCAAGAGTAACCTGTGAGCATTACTAGGTGTGGCCCCAAAACGAAAACAAAAACATATTTATGGAAAAATTGGCATTAGGAAGTTATTTTGGTGTAATTTTAATTAAATTGTGTCTCATAAAAATGCAGAAATGTACTTGATGTTAAATTATAATATGCCTATTTCAAGGTAGCATTATGGTGTTATTTATTGGCATTAATTGTATGAATTATATAATACCACATGCTAAAAGAGATCGATACAGTGAAGATGTTATATGATTATATTATTGTTTCAAAACATTATATATTTTTTCATTCCACAAAAGAACTATCTTCATAAGGAAAAACATCACAATTTATAAAGCCCTAACAGAGGTCCTCAAACTTTTTAAACAGGGGGCCAGTTTACTGTCCCTCAGACCATTGGAAGGTCTGATTATAGTAAAAACAAAACTTATGAATGAGTTCTTATGCACACTGCATATATCTTATTTTGCAATGAAGAAACAAAACAGATACAAATACAATATGTGGCCCGCAGGCCATAGTTTGAGGACCACTGCAGGTAAGATGAGAGGAAAGAAATATTAAATTAGAAGATAGAAAGTTCAGAAGTTACTGAAAATATAATACATACTATACTTTTGTATGTCTACAAAAGTATTGCCTATGTATATGCATCAGTATAGGGTTAAACATATGAAAAGATGTATAGTGTTAAACATAGAATTAGTGATTTGGCGCTTGTACGGCTGCTATATAACTAAAAATAGGATTTCATCTGTCTCAAAGTGAACATGGTCATTGTTCACAATAGCTCATTATGGCAATTATATAAGTGTTTGTTGACAGAGAAATAAGAATGAAAATATGTGACTGAAACCCAAACACAATCAGGTATGTAATCAAGGTGTTTAAATAAAATTAAAAAAAGAAATAAAAAAAGAATGAAAATATGTAGTGTCTATACATGTATATAAAGGCAGCAATACATAGCTATGTAATAAAACATTATCCATACGAAAAAAGGTAATCTTGCCATTCATGACATAAATGCACCTAGAGAACTTAGTAATAAATTTTTTATGCTTTCCATTATGTGTAGAAGTGAAAGCAAATAACAAGGTTGAACTCCTAGAAGTAAATGATGTAAAGTTGGTCACAGAGTAAAGAATCATAAAAGAACCTAGAGTAGTAGGAGACTTATACTAAAATGTTTAAGTCTTTAGTTAGAATATGATTAAGTTCTGTGGATCTAATGTATAGTGTAAGGGCTGTATTTAGTAATATTCTTGCGTTATATGCTTGAATTGTTTGAAAATAAATCTAAAATAATTTCATCACAAATGCATGAAAAGATCATATATAAGGGATGGATGAGTATATAATTTGTATGGCAATTATTATACAGTGTATAAATATCAAATAATTTTGTAAAATGTAAGTATATACAGCATTGTAAACTAAAAGTCAATAGAGCTGAAAGTGATAAATAAAACATTTTATATAGTCATTTTAATTTTTAAAGTTTTTCACTGACTTTTTTTTTTTTTTTTTTTTTTGGTTTTTGGGCCACACCCGGTAACGCTCAGGGGTTACTCCTGGCTATGTGCTCAGAAGTTGCTCCTGGCTTGGGGGACCATATGGGACACCGGGGGATCGAACCTCGGTCCGTCCAAGGCTAGCGCAGGCAAGGCAGGCACCTTACCTTTAGTGCCACCGCCCGGCCCTTCACTGACTTTTTCTTGAGGGGGATCAGATGCTGTTGTCTGTACTCTGGTCTTACTCCTGACTCCAAGCTCGGAGATCACTCCTGGTGATGCATTTAACTTATACAAAGAACTGCATCGAGGTCAAAACTGAATTGGGCAAAAGCTAGAACCTCATGAGACTAAGTTAATGCCAGTCTTATGGTAAACAAACACCAAGCACTTAGCAGATTCAACATAGGACACAGACATACCAATGCTGATGTAGGGCAGATACCTTTATGAACAATTATGTTTTCATGAGGTCATTTATTTACCTCATTGTTGGAAGGTTACCAGCTTGTACTTCTGTGACTAAAAAAAAGTTAGGAAGTCACCATGTAAAGAATTGCTTCTGTTCCTAGCTGGTGGCACTGTAGGTGGAACATATGATCAGGATAGGCTTCTCCATCAGGGTGTTGGCATAGTATTAGGAACATCTAATGATAATAGTCTACTTGTATAATTCATAGTAGAAGGTCAGATATATTTGCCATCATTTCTTAAAATATTCTCCATAGGTTGACTGGAATTTGGAGCTAATGAAATTTGGAGCTAAGGGTTCAATAGGACAGCATCAGAAGTAGAGATGAAACAATGGTTATGTTGTGTCATCCGTATCTAAGTCTCTGCACTAACACAGCATTACACAAAAATTAATGTTCTTTGATTAATATAAACACATTTCAATGGCTTCATTTCATCAGCTCCATCACTAAAATCTTTCTTGTTGAAGGAAGTCATTCTCGGTTCATGTTATTCACCAGAAAACAAGCCCTGATGGTTTAGAGCAAGGCTGATAGAAAGATCTAGAGCAGTCCAAAGCCATACTGAGTCTAACAACCTTTTGAACTTGAATTTGAAACTTCAACAATAAAATATTTAAATCAAATCTCACTTTGGGGTTTTCCTCTTTCCTCTTTCTTTTAGTATTTAGGTCCATGTATAAAAGAATTTCCCTCTCAATCAAGATGTACATAAATATCAGTAAAGAGTTTGGCTTTCTGTGGTTTGAAAAAAGACAGTAACAGTGGACATGGGCACAAACACAGGGTAATCAACACAACATCTGGTCCCAGAGAACTTGCACCTACTAGAGAGGATCCTTCCTATACACAGAAAAACAATGTTTTATTCAATCAGACCTTCATATGAAGCTGCATATATGTATCCCAAATCAGCACATAACTTTAAAGCAACCTAAATATTAGACTTTAGATCTAAAAAATGCTCAAAAGTCTTTTTAGAACTTTGTGGGTTTCAAAGGAACTATTTCATAAAATAACTTAAACTGGCTTGTAAAATATAATCATTTAAAAATAAATATATACATCAGCTGCCTATGTGGCATCATTGGATTTCAAGTATTTCAAGATAAGCATTTAGTTTTAGGTATTACTTACTTCCTCCATTCTCTGCAATAGAGAATACCAAACAAAAGCTTTCATTTATTTGATTTCCTATCATGTTCAAGATGTTGCAAATTTGCAAGTACAGAATTTGCCAACAATCACTAACCCTAGTGTTTTATTTTACTCAAGTAAATAATTATACAAAGTCTTATGAATGGTACATTTTATTTTTTCTTTAATTTTCATATGCTAAAAATTTTCATACACCCAAAGATAATAGGCAACATTGGTTGCAATCTTGTAATTATTATTTTTCTTTGAATAAGTTTTGGTCTGTGATTAATTAAATGAGGTGAAATTATTGACACATTTTTATGTTACTTGATAAATCATAATTTTACCTTTTCATTAGAAAATTATTTTCTAACAATTTTTACTTAAGAAAAAGTATTTGTTCAGTTTTTAGAAAATAGAAATCAAAACAACTTACTGCTAAAGCAACATAACTGGAAGTAAAATATTTGAGTTTAAAAATGAAGTTTATGATACTTTCATTAGCATGAAATTATCTGTTATTTTCACTATTTATATGAAAAGTGCCAGGTTTTCATAACTTTGAGTACTCATCATCAGAAAATGAGTACAGCACAGGTTTATTAAATCTTGTTGATAGTATGAGCACAGGAATTCTTAAAAAGCCATCAATGAGACTTCAGAATTCGAAGATAGAAAAAATTATCAAGTACTCTGAGGGAAAATAATAAAGTGGTAAATATACTTCATGTATAGAAAATGTACATATATATATTTATATAGTTCGTAATTATTTATAGTTTGTTAAAATACTCATACATAAAGAGGCATATTCAGCCAAAAAAGGTTATCACAACCTAAATCTTTCAGTTTGGTAAGAAAATTAAACCATAACCTCCTGAGATAGAAGAATAAAGTCTAAGTGAAATAGAATCCTAGAGATGACCAGTAACTTCAAGGGCGCCATGAACAATGAATGACATGGAAACAACAGTCTGTTATGGAGCTGGGTTCATACAGAGCAAGGTCCTTTGAGACTGAAGAGCAATTGAGCTTAGGATCTCCACTTCCAAGGTCTTTTACTTGGGTTTTAAGGTCACTAAAGTACCTTGCTTTCACATGGCCATCCATGCTATGGCCTTGCTCGTTTTGTCATTAGTGATCAAAGGCCATCTATCCTAAGAGCAGAAATTTACATTTTTTGCATTTTTATTTAACTGTAAATGACAAAAGAACGTAGTTGCAGCTTTAATATTGTATGCACAGATACTGACCTATGCTAAGTATCTTCTCTAATCATTAATTCATTGATATAAATAAGCTAAGTATGTGTGTCAGTATTCTCTTGTTTATTTTGTTTTTTTGTTTTGGGGTCACACCTGGCAGCACTCAGGGGTTATTCCTGGCTCTATGCTCAGAAATCGCCCTTGGCAGGCACAGGGGACCATATGGGATACCAGAATTCGAACCAATGTCCTTCTGCATGAAAGGCAAACGCCTTACCTCCATGCTATCTCTCTGGTCTCTGTGCGTCAGTATTCTAATACCCACAATCTAAATTTGTCATTTCCTCTACAAGCATAACCACTGTCATGTATTTCCATAGGGTAAGGTGGGGAGACGGGTGGGACAGAAAGGGTGTTGTTCTTTTTTCTACTAGGAGAAGATAGTAAACTTGCCTTGAGTAAATGAGAAAAATAGTATATTTAGAAGGATACTTAAGCAAGATTTCTGTTGTTGTTCCATTCTTGTAATAAATTGAACTGAAATTGAGGGGAAAACCAAAAGAAGAAATGTGTATTTGATCTGGAGGAATCAAGTTTTCTTTAAGATGAGCAGGTCAAGAGAAGTCAATGACAAAATGTTAAACTCTATGTTGCCATAAAATTAAATGGAATTTAAAAGTCTAACAAAATTAAGTATAAAATACATTAGACTTTACGAGTAAAAATACAGAATTTTCTTTATTTGCTAAGTTTCCCAGAGGGAAAAGATCTTTGCTAACAAGACATATTGTACAGGTTCAACTTTCCTAGAACTGAAAACCATCACCTAAAAGTACTTCCAATACTTTGGGATGTGACTAATGAGCCAGAGGAATTTTAAATTAGATCTCCTTGTCTTCTTAGTTAAATTTAGTATAATTTACATATAAAGATAGATAAGAAGCTAATCAGCGAGGGGAAGAGGACACCCGATTTTGATGGTTAGGAACCTGTTTTAGAAAGATTGTAGAAAGCTTTAAACCTGCCTTAGGGATTTTTCTCTAGAATTGAAGACATGGAAAAGTGATAAGGCAGAAAACTTGGACTATCTTATAGATTCTGTGGGACCAAATATCTGAGCTCCCTTTGGAATTCCAAGTGAACAAAAATAGAGTAATGGTAAACCTACATCAGAGCTGAAATGTATGTAAAATCACATCATAACATGTGATTTTAAGTGGACTTCTATTAACACTTATCAAATGATAGCATAAATTATATAGGATGACCTTCAGGGCTTGGCTTATTCTATACAAAATCTACATCAATTCTCTGAACACTGAATACTATATTGTTGACATTTTTTTCTATGCAGGAATATGTTCATGCAAAATAATTCTTTCCACGCAAAGAGCTCAGAATATAGTATTTTCAAAGCATCTTGCAATTTTTATAGATTTTTTAATTGAAGTCATGCTTTGTAAAGATGAAAACATTAAGAATAAGATCAATTTTTATTATAACAATTATTTAATTAAGACAGGACAAAAATCTCTGGATAAATTAGACCCCTGAAAACCAAATCTATTTGATTTTGTGACAAGTCACTTAATGACTTAGTTTCTTTGTTTTATTATAGACCAGTGGCTAATTCATCAAGGACTTCAAGAACTTGACAATTACTAATTTTGACACCTGAAAAAAGTGTGCCATATGAAGTGTGCTATTTTTTCAGTCAGAATAATTTAATATATCACATTGGTGAGCAGAGAAGAAAAGGGGAACAAATCATACAGACACAGGCATGCCTGTATAGCATCTACCAATAAGAGATAAATTAAGATAATAGACAATTTTAAAATGTAGTTTGCTTCCTGGAGATTTTCTATCACTTTTAATATTTATATGTGAATTTATAATCAGATAGTTCTGTGACATCCTGATAAAATTTGATGCACGACTGGAATTTGCATTTTTATTGAGGAAATAGGGAGAGTTAAATATGGTTTGTTGGTAACACAAGAATTGAAAAACTGAGTCTGAGTAGCTCTGATGACCTACCACATGCAGTTGGACACATCTGGAAAGGTCATAAGAAGAACTGAAAATGAGAGATGTTCAAGGAAAATATTGGGAGGCATCCAGAGAGCAACTCACGAGTTCCAACTGCTCTTGTTTCCCTTTTAAATAAGCTATTTCAAGTCTTTGAAAACAATCAATTCTCCCCCACCCGTTTTTTAGACAAAACTTTACACAGATAAAAACAATATAAAGGGATTAAAAAAAAAAGAAGTATTTCTGATTGAAATACTTAGGGCTGAATGATAAAACACACTGGAGGAGAACTGTCTTGGACAACCAGGGTTGCCTAAGTTCAAAGTCAATAGAATATAGAAGATCGGGGACCGGAGAGATAGCATGGAGGTAAGGCGTTTGCCTTGCATGCAGAAGGTCGGTGGTTCAAATACCAGCATCCCATATGGTCCCCCGAGCCTGCCAGGAGCGATTTCTGAGTCTAGAGCCAGGAGTAACCCCTGAGCACTGCCGGGTGTGACCCAAACCCCCCAAAAAAGATAAGAATATAGAAGAAGATAAAGACTGAAGCAGGTTGAAATTTAGCATGCTAGTATGAACATTTTGAACTCAAGAAAAGAGTTGTATACAACTCAAGAGTAGTATTCGAAAAGCATGTCGTTTTGCAAGTGCTTCATGTAGCATAAGCTCTCCTGCACTACAATGTAAGTTTGAAGGTTGCGGAAAGAATATGACTCAAAATTGAGAAAATATAATTAAACAGAATTTATGCTCTTTTCCCACATAAAATTTCAGTAGTTTGGGGGGCCCAGAGAGATAATACAGCCAAGTAAAGTGCTTGCCTTGAGTTTATTGAACCCAGATTCCATTTCAAAATTGAGCTATTTTAAACTAATTCAAAGATATGAATATTCTGGGACTGGAGAGACAGCACAGCGGTAGGACATTTGCCTTACATGCAGCAGATCTGCGAGGGACCCAGTTCGATTCCTGGCATCCCATATTGTTCCCCAACCTGCCAGGTGCAGTTTCTGAGTGCAGAGCCAAGAGTAACCCCTGAGCACTGTTGTATGTGACCCCAAAACCAAACAACCAATCAAATAAATAAAGTTTAAAAAATAAGAATTTTTTAATTATACTTTCATGAGTTGTCTAATATTTTAACTGATAACTGGTCAAACATATGACCACTTAGTTATATATAAATTCCAATGGAACTAACCTTATAGTTTTGCTATGTAATAGATATCATCATGTAGGCTTGTGTTACTACATTCTATGGTGCTCTTATAAATAATGACAAATTAATTTTTGCCTCAAATATAACAAACATATATGATAATGAGTTACATATTTTCTTACTACACCTTTTTAAAATTTTAATCCAATAGATGTCCTCTTTGGGAAAAATGACTTGGTTAAGGAATATGTCCAGGGCCAGCGAGGTAGCGCTAGAGGAAAGGTGTCTGCCTTGCTAGCCAAAGAAGAACGTTGGTTCGATCCCCGGTGTCCCATATGGTTCTACCAAGCGAGGGGCAATTTCTGAGTGCTTAACCAGGAGTAACCCTTGAGTATCAAACGGGTGTGGCCTGAAAAGCCAAAAAACAAAGAATATGTACGTGTAGGGACTGGAGAGATAGCACAGTGGTAGGGTGTTTGCCTTGCACACAGCCAGTTTGAACAGACAGTGGTTCGAATCCCATGTCTGCCAAAAGCAATTTCTGAGCTCAGTCAGGAGTAAGCCCTGAGTGCTGCAGGGTGTGACCCAAAAATCAACCCCCCAAAAAGAATATGTCTGTGTAAATAGATACACATCTATTTTAATTTTTAAAAATAAAATTAATTCTGTAGTAGAAGACTATGTATATATAATGTATATCTTTTATAGTTGATCTCTGTGTAATGGCAGGGTTTCAAGAAACAATTCAGTTTAGCTAGAGGTCAGATAGTCCAAGAGAAGAAGCACATAATGATCTGAGAACTTAATGCAAATTACTAGAACATCAACACCCACAGGGAATAACCTGGGGGCAAGAGTTCTTTATACAGTCTCTTATCTGCCACCCTTCCCAGGAAGAAGACAACCTTCAGAAATCATACCTTAAACTCCTCATTCCTTACATTCCCTTATAAAATGTACAGACCTCATTAGGCTTAGTTAATAAAATTCCTACATGGGAGTATGTTGGGCTCCTATTCTCAGTATAATTTTTTTCTTTCAGTTTTTAGTTTACATCCAGCAGTCCTCAAGACTTGCTCAGGTTCTAGGCTCAGATATTACTCCTGAAAATCCTTGGGTGGTCATAGGTAATGCTGAAGTTCAAATTGAGATTGGCTGCATGTAAGAAAATTTTCTTAATTCCTGAACTGTTTCTCTGGCAAAAAAAAAATTGAAATATCTTTGTAACCAAGTTTCTCCATCTTTTTAATTTCCTTTCTATTTACTTTATTGCTCCAAAAATTCTCCTTCAACAATATATTAAATATTATTCTGTTTGCAAAAACTAGGTCATTTACAAGTACATATTTAATCCTCATTTTTGTACATGGAATCACAAAATCATCTGTTGTACAGATGAAAGTTAATTATGCTAAATATACTTATAAAACAATGAAATAAAATGCCATCTTTATTACATATTAATTTTCCATTAATACACCTTTCATTCTGTATGCTGCCATATTAATTTAGTTATCTGCACTTGTTTCCATTAGTATCCTAGAAATACAATTTTCACTCAGAATCTTTAACAATTAATTTTAAATCATGCTAGATGGGTCCTTGCTCATAAGCCACTTATTTTTAATGTTGAACAATTTTCTATTGAAAATTTAAAATGTATTTAACCTTTTAAATGACAATTCATATAGACTTCATTTTTTGTTTCATTTTTGTTTTGTTTTGGGGCCACACCTGGTGACACTCAGGGGCTATTCCTGGCTATGAGCTCAGAAATTGCTCCTGAATTGGGGAACCATATGGGATGTCAGGGATCAAACCCAGGTTCATCCTGGGTCATCCACTTGCAAAGCAAACAAACACCCTACTACTGTGCTATCGCTCCAACTCCTCATATAGACTTCTAAAAATGATTTTATAGAATTATTTAAATGTGAACAATTTAATAATACTGAAATGAATACATGGTTGGTTTAACATCATTTATTTTTCCCAAGATATAAACCCAAATTTGAACTTGTTTTATCTACTTCCCAGGTATTCTATCAACCTGGGGAATCCCTCAGCATCTCTTTTTCTAGGAAAGGGGCAATAAGCACACAGTTATCATAATAAACTCCTTCCTAGTTCAATCTGGACAGTGTGGTGAAAAAAACTATGTGTATGGTCTTGAAAAAGAAATTTCCTCAATTCTAAAAGTCAAGGAGTGCCCAGTCTGTGGTGGTACCTAGAGATTCCCAAAAGAAGCAAAATGAGAACAGAGTATGAAAGTAAAGAAACACAACATCACAGAATCTAATTCTGAATTATTTGCCAACCAAAGCATCTTAAACTGTACTATGAACAAGAGTCACTGGAAGAATATTTAAGTTCACCTTTCAAGGTTCCACTTCCATTATGGTATATATCACTTTTTTGTCCAGTGATCTACCATTGGACTTTCAAACTGTTTCCATATCCTTGTTATTTTAGAAGACATTGCAATTGTTGAAGATAAAATATGAATGATGAAACTGAAATATATTAATCATGCTTCTGCTCATGGGATTTGTTAAAATTTAACTAGAGCCCCAAAGCCTGAACTATAGACAGGGCATACCAGAGTAGCCTAGGCCTCAAAACTTGAGCAAAGGGCAAAATGTCTTACCCTAATTGTCTAGGTATACTATAAGACAAACATGAAAATAGTTAAAGGGGCAATTTGCTGACATACACAGAATGTAGGTGGGATAGGAGAGGATGCTTGTTAAAGTCTGAAGGAACAGCTGTTTCAAAATTGCTGCTTGATGATTTATTGAATGACATATGTAATGTTTCAGAAACCCTATAAAGGTTGAAAGTAACTGGCACACAGGGTCTGCAGATCAGCCTACTTCAACAGGAGACTGTCGGACCCTTGGGCACCCAGATATTAATAAAATCTCGATGGTACTGACATCACCATTTGGCAGTCTCTATATTTGAGCTTTGGGGTGATGGGAAACTCTGGCTTCTTTGACTCTAACACAATGAACACAAATTTGTGTATATCTTTTCAAATGTATGTTTTTCTACTTGGAAGAGGGCAGATGCCATCAAGGACAACCATGGGATACTGTGGAAGTTCTATTCTTACTTTGTGAAGAATCTCTATATTGGTTTCCATAGAGAGACATTGAACCAGAAGATATTCCAACCAATATTGAATGAAGGTTCTTTTTCACTACATCCTTAACAATACTGATTTCTGTCTAAAACTTTTTATATGTGCAATTCTCACTGTGTGGTGTCTGCATAATAAAACATTAAGGAACTGTAATCAAAGATGAGACTATGCACATTATATCATTGGATGGAACTGAAGGGTATCTTAGTAAGAAAATAAGTTAGAACAAATACCAGGTGATCTTACCATATAATACAATGATACAAAACAAGAGAAAAAACAGTACTGTACAATCACCTTAAATTATAAAACATGTCAAAAAAACAGTAGTGGAAGAGGGAAAAGGGAGTGACATAGGGCAGCAGTGACATAGGGAAGTGTTGGAGAGTCTTGAGCATTACAGTGGTACAAAGGTGCAGTAACATTACACCAATACTCTAAATTTAAAGACTATTGTAACCATATTACCTAAATACAATAAATAAATAAATAAATGTATATGTTTCATAAATATAAATATAGTGGGTATGGTGCTTGCTTTGTCAACCCTAGCACTTCATATGGTCCCTTGAGCCCCACCAGATCTGATCCTTGAGCAAAGAGTCAGTAGTAAGCCTTATGAACAGCTGGGTGGGGCCCCCAAACTAAAAATAAATAAATAAGTAAATAAGTTAAGGTACTGGGAAAATAGCACAAAGCGTAAGGCACTTGCTTCGCATGAAGTCAACCCTGATTCAATACCAGCCTATCATATATGTTTCCTAGAGTACCACTAGTAAAGATCCCTGAGCACAGCTGGTATGGCTCAAGACAAACATACAAAATTAATTGAAAATAAAGGACTTTATATCCAGAAATTCTGATTCAGTAGTATCTCTGGAATAGGACCCCAAAGTTTGCATTTCTATGTAACATGTTTACTCACAACAATTGGAGAAGCAGCATGCTTGGTGTTATAGTTAAACAGTTATAGTTTGTGTTATTATCAGTCCCAACATCTTGCCTACTATAGCTTCCTAGAATAAGTGATTTTTATCTGTACATTTTGTTTATTCCTTACCAAAGTAACTTATTTGTTTGCTTATGCATGAAATTGTATATATTTCTTCATCTAGAAGTTTTGACACGTAATAATATTAATATGAGTATTTTTCTCTGTATGTAAAACAAAAATATGCATGTTTTGAACCTTTGTTAATGTTTAGACAATTTCTAAAATCATAATGAGAAAGGATTACAGTCTCTTTAGTAATCTTGATATATGATCTGTCATATTCAGGATTGTGGCAGAAAATAGTCAACACACTCTAAATTTTTTATTGATGACACTTTAATAGACTAAACAGGAGTTAAAAGATTTGAAGAAAAATATTTGATATGGGGAAGCATTCAAGTGAAAGATCAAAATAAATATTTGCCATAATGCACAGACTGATGAAGTCTGTCACTATGAATACTCTGAAAAGAATATTAGTAAATCAAACAATGACCCAGAAAAGGGAAAATGTAGAACTCAAAGAAAACAATCTTAAATTAAACAACAGCATAAATATAACATATGATTTCTCTAAAGGTAATATTCCAAATTATTACAATATTTTAGTAGCAACAAATAAAGAAGTTGAAGACTGACAAGAAAATTTTTTATCTTGTGGTAGAGAATGAATTATTATATTTAATCTAAACAGTAGTAGAAAATTGACATATATATGTTAGAAAGAGAAAAATAAGACAACTTCACCTACAGATAAAAAGTAAATGAGAATTCTTTAAATATAATTTAACTACTAACAAAAGAATATAACATCTCAAGAAATGAGCAAAAACAGCTAATGAGTAATAAAAAATGTTACCATAAAAATTCAAGCATTTCTGTTTATAAAGAATAAATAGATTAGACCAGGACTAAATACAGAAGTTGAGTAAAGGGTTAAAGAACCTGCTTTGCATGTAACCTATGCTGATTCAGATTCCAAGGACCACTTATAGTGCTTGGACTGAACACCTCTAGAAATAATCCTGGACACAGAGCCAAGAGTAAGCTCTGGGCATGGTTGGGTGTGACTCAAAACAAATTAATTAGTAAGGAAATACCTCCAAATCAAATGGTTTTTAAATACTGATATATGTGTGTGCATGATATATGAATGACTGAATCCAGGTCCTCACACATGTGTATCATGAAACACATACCTGATATGAAGCTTTTATCTTTAAAAAATAAGAATCTGGGGGCTTAAATCCCTGCCCTTCGGGCTTGGGAGGGTCTCTCTCCCTTCCTGGAGCAGGATTTTTAGCAGCACAGGCGGGCAGCTGGCAGACCTCCGCATGTGCCAGCGGCCTTTTGGCCTGGCCTAGGGTGGGGGGCCCGGACCTGGGTCACCCGGCCCCCCTTTCCCCCTTTCCTCCGGATCTCCAGGTGGGTTTCTGGGAGGAGCTGATGGGGCACCCTGGGTTTTCCCCACTCCCAGGCCGGGCCTGGGGACCGGCCTAGGTTGGGCTTAAATCCCTGCCCTTCGGGCTTGGGAGGGTCTCTCTCCCTTCCTGGAGCAGGATTTTTAGCAGCACAGGCGGGCAGCTGGCAGACCTCCACATGTGCCAGCGGCCTTTTGGCCTGGCCTAGGGTGGGGGGCCCGGACCTGGGTCACCCGGCCCCCCTTTCCCCCTTCCCTCCGGATCTCCAGGTGTGTTTCTGGGAGGAGCTGATGGGGCACCCTGGGTTTTCCCCACTCCCAGGCCGGGCCTGGGGACCGGCCTAGGTTGGGCTTAAATCCCTGCCCTTCGGGCTTGGGAGGGTCTCTCTCCCTTCCTGGAGCAGGATTTTTAGCAGCACGGGCGGGCAGCTGGCAGACCTCCGCATGTGCCAGCGGCCTTTTGGCCTGGCCTAGGGTGGGGGGCCCGGACCTGGGTCACCCGGCCCCCCTTTCCCCCTTTCCTCCGGATCTCCAGGTGGGTCTCTGGGAGGAGCTGATGGGGCACCCTGGGTTTTCCCCACTCCCAGGCCGGGTCTGGGGACCGGCCTAGGTTGGGCTTAAATCCCTGCCCTTCGGGCTTGGGAGGGTCTCTCTCCCTTCCTGGAGCAGGATTTTTAGCAGCACGGGCTGGCAGCTGGCAGACCTCCGCATGTGCCAGCGGCCTTTTGGCCTGGCCTAGGGTGGGGGGCCCGGACCTGGGTCACCCGGCCCCCCTTTCCCCCTTTCCTCCGGATCTCCAGGTGGGTTTCTGGGAGGAGCTGATGGGGCACCCTGGGTTTTCCCCACTCCCAGGCCGGGCCTGGGGACCGGCCTAGGTTGGGCTTAAATCCCTGCCCTTCGGGCTTGGGAGGGTCTCTCTCCCTTCCTGGAGCAGGATTTTTAGCAGCACGGGCGGGCAGCTGGCAGACCTCCGCATGTGCCAGCGGCCTTTTGGCCTGGCCTAGGGTGGGGGGCCCGGACCTGGGTCACCCGGCCCCCCTTTCCCCCTTTCCTCCGGATCTCCAGGTGGGTCTCTGGGAGGAGCTGATGGGGCACCCTGGGTTTTCCCCACTCCCAGGCCGGGCCTGGGGACCGGCCTAGGTTGGGCTTAAATCCCTGCCCTTCGGGCTTGGGAGGGTCTCTCTCCCTTCCTGGAGCAGGATTTTTAGCAGCACGGGCGGGCAGCTGGCAGACCTCCGCATGTGCCAGCGGCCTTTTGGCCTGGCCTAGGGTGGGGGGCCCGGACCTGGGTCACCCGGCCCCCCTTTCCCCCGGATCTCCAGGTGGGTTTCTGGGAGGAGCTGATGGGGCACCCTGGGTTTTCCCCACTCCCAGGCCGGGTCTGGGGACCAGCCTAGGTTGGGCTTAAATCCCTGCCCTTCGGGCTTGGGAGGGTCTCTCTCCCTTCCTGGAGCAGGATTTTTAGCAGCACGGGCGGGCAGCTGGCAGACCTCCGCATGTGCCAGCGGCCTTTTGGCCTGGCCTAGGGTGGGGGGCCCGGACCTGGGTCACCCGGCCCCCCTTTCCCCCTTCCCTCCGGATCTCCAGGTGGGTTTCTGGGAGGAGCTGATGGGGCACCCTGGGTTTTCCCCACTCCCAGGCCGGGCCTGGGGACCGGCCTAGGTTGGGCTTAAATCCCTGCCCTTCGGGCTTGGGAGGGTCTCTCTCCCTTCCTGGAGCAGGATTTTTAGCAGCACAGGCGGGCAGCTGGCAGACCTCCGCATGTGCCAGCGGCCTTTTGGCCTGGCCTAGGGTGGGGGGCCCGGACCTGTGTCACCCGGCCCCCCTTTCCCCCTTTCCTCCGGATCTCCAGGTGGGTCTCTGGGAGGAGCTGATGGGGCACCCTGGGTTTTCCCCACTCCCAGGCCGGGCCTGGGGACCGGCCTAGGTTGGGCTTAAATCCCTGCCCTTCGGGCTTGGGAGGGTCTCTCTCCCTTCCTGGAGCAGGATTTTTAGCAGCACGGGCGGGCAGCTGGCAGACCTCCGCATGTGCCAGCGGCCTTTTGGCCTGGCCTAGGGTGGGGGGCCCGGACCTGGGTCACCCGGCCCCCCTTTCCCCCTTTCCTCCGGATCTCCAGGTGGGTTTCTGGGAGGAGCTGATGGGGCACCCTGGGTTTTCCCCACTCCCAGGCCGGGCCTGGGGACCGGCCTAGGTTGGGCTTAAATCCCTGCCCTTCGGGCTTGGGAGGGTCTCTCTCCCTTCCTGGAGCAGGATTTTTAGCAGCACGGGCGGGCAGCTGGCAGACCTCCGCATGTGCCAGCGGCCTTTTGGCCTGGCCTAGGGTGGGGGGCCCGGACCTGGGTCACCCGGCCCCCCTTTCCCCCTTTCCTCCGGATCTCCAGGTGGGTTTCTGGGAGGAGCTGATGGGGCACCCTGGGTTTTCCCCACTCCCAGGCCGGGCCTGGGGACCGGCCTAGGTTGGGCTTAAATCCCTGCCCTTCGGGCTTGGGAGGGTCTCTCTCCCTTCCTGGAGCAGGATTTTTAGCAGCACGGGCGGGCAGCTGGCAGACCTCCGCATGTGCCAGCGGCCTTTTGGCCTGGCCTAGGGTGGGGGGCCCGGACCTGGGTCACCCGGCCCCCCTTTCCCCCTTTCCTCCGGATCTCCAGGTGGGTTTCTGGGAGGAGCTGATGGGGCACCCTGGGTTTTCCCCACTCCCAGGCCGGGCCTGGGGACCGGCCTAGGTTGGGCTTAAATCCCTGCCCTTCGGGCTTGGGAGGGTCTCTCTCCCTTCCTGGAGCAGGATTTTTAGCAGCACGGGCGGGCAGCTGGCAGACCTCCGCATGTGCCAGCGGCCTTTTGGCCTGGCCTAGGGTGGGGGGCCCGGACCTGGGTCACCCGGCCCCCCTTTCCCCCTTTCCTCCGGATCTCCAGGTGGGTTTCTGGGAGGAGCTGATGGGGCACCCTGGGTTTTCCCCACTCCCAGGCCGGGCCTGGGGACCGGCCTAGGTTGGGCTTAAATCCCTGCCCTTCGGGCTTGGGAGGGTCTCTCTCCCTTCCTGGAGCAGGATTTTTAGCAGCACGGGCGGGCAGCTGGCAGACCTCCGCCCACCCCCAGGCCAGCTGCGGAGATTGGCCTAGGGTTGCGCTTGAGCTCGTGAGATTGGCTTGGGGGGTGGTGTTTGATCTGTGGGGTGGCAGATAGTTTGTCAGTTATACTCATGCTGTCACTGGTAATTTCATACTAGTCTACATGATGCGAACCGCGCGGGGGCTAGTGCCCCCGCGCGAACGTATACTCCTCCCAACCATCACTACCCCCGATTTACCCCTCTTAAGTTCTATAATACACAGTTTTAATCTCAGACCAAAGACATACAGTGGATCTAACAATCCCAGAACTATTTAGAAGGACATAAATTAAACACATATATCTTTTGAATATTTCATGTATATTTTCTTTAATGGTGTAACTCTCTCTATATTCTTCTACCATGATGTTTCTATCCACTTTCATCTTGTCTTTTCTTTGTAAGCTGTTCAATAAGGATTGTTGTTGGAACTGTCCCTCAGTTTGATGCCTATGATTGAACTATGTCATGGAAATTGCTGGTCTTGTTCCTATGGCCTCCAGATGCACCAATAACGCTTCATGGCATTGATCCTTCTTTGCATAGACACATTAAAATAGGAAAACACTATACCTACAGATAAGTTCTTATCAAATAAATCTCAGTGCAATGTGCCTTGCACCCTGAACATTGATGGAATGACCTGGCACAGGCTTCAGAGGAATGGGCATCCTCCATTCACGCCAGAACCAGGCAAGCTATCTACGAAACATCCAAGGTCTTTTATAGCAACAGCTGGAAGCAGTCCTCTACCAGGAAAGACACTACCAAGGGTCTGACATCGACCTCCTAAAAAGAGACTTTCGATTACACTGAGAAGACTTGACAACAACAATGACCTGCTCTACAGGACATGGTTCTCTCTAGTGCCCCTTAAGTGTGAGATGAAACGAGAGGATGCTCTGCACCATCCTGACTGCAATATGGGATATGCAGACTCCAGGACCTTTAATACAGAAGCAGGATACCAACAACAGAGACTATGTGAGGAATGAAGGTGTATTGCCACTACAGACGATGACTTGAATTGGACAAACTAGTTTGCCTGGAGCCTAGAGTCAGTCCTGTGCCAGGAAACTTCAGGGGTAGGGTCTCCTTGTATTTAGACCATAATTTTTCTTTCCATGTCTCTTATATTTTGGTGGGCCTATGCAAACAAATGCCACTCTAACACCATTTATTACTACTTTCCCTTGACTCCAATCCTTAAGAAAAACAACCCACTAAAACTTTTGAGGTTAACTTAAACTAGTAAGCATGTGCATGGAACAAGATAAATGTACTTTGCCCTCAATGTTTAAGGAGTTACATAAGTCTAATCTCTTTGGATTATATTGTGTGCTGCTAAGAAATAGTATGTAATACAACTGGGGATTTGAGGGACAAATTAATTGTATTGTACATGGGTTCAGTTTTGTTTTTCTTAATTTTCTTTGGTTGAAAGATCAAGGCTGGGATATCATCGATGGGACTACCGAGAATTCTGCTTATGGGTGATTGGGCTTCCACTGTAACTTTACCCTGTCCTCTCTCTTTGCATCTTTGTTGTCATAATTAATAAAAGAAAAAAAAATTAAAAAAAAAAAAAAAATAAGAATCTGAAAAGTAGAGTTGTATAAGATCAGAGAGTCAGAACAGGGATTAAAACATTTGCCGTACAGTTTACCCCACTTTAATCGTCAGTACTGTATACAGTCAGCTGAGCATGCCCAGAAGTAACCCATAGCAGAGTTAGAAGTAAGCCTTGGTACCACCAAATGTGACTTTTTGTCCCCTACTCCCTCAAAAAAAGTGGTGGAAAAAAAAAAAGTGGTGGAGTGGAATCTGAAAGTTAGTTAAGAAAGATATAGTACTAGGCAAATGCTAGTTCCATAAAATTAATTTGAATATTGAGATTTGACATATATGAATGCCAGGTGAAGTTTATTCAAAGGGGAAGAAGGTAAACAGTACTGGTAAGGTAAGAGAGATAGTGTGGTGGGTAGGGCTCTTCCTTGCATGCTATTAACGTAGATTTGATGCCCTGCACCTCATACACTGAGAGCCACCAAGAGAGATCTCTGAGCACAAAGTCACAAGTTAGCCCTGAGCACCTCCAGAGATGGCCCCCAAACGAAGAATACAAAGAAAAATAAAATGGTATAATGGTTATTGACATAATCAAAGTTTGGATCAACTTTGTGATCCCTATCTTTCCCATCTAAAATGAGATGGACACTAGGATTAAAAATCAAACATCACAATGGACAGAGATTTATGATTTGCAGGATCTTCCTAAAAATAACGCTGCCTGCTTATTTATTAATTTATTTTGTATTTTAATTTTGGGGTTTGGGGCCACACCCGGTGATGCTCAGGGGTTACTCCTGGCTATGCACTCAGAAGTCACTCCTGGCTTGGGGGACCATATGGGACGCTAGGGATTGAACCCAGGTCCATCCAGGGTCAGCCGCTTGCAAGGCAAACGCCTTACCGCTGCGCTATTGCTACAGCCCCAACATTGCATGGTTATTTATATTCTTTTGATTTTTATTGAACCAAAACAGTACTTTGCACTAGTTAAAATACTAAACTTCTGGTTGGTCAGAACTGACTTATGGAGATTTTGCAGTGGAATCCTTGACCAGTTCTTCCTTACTATATATGACATAAAATTTGGTGATTATGATTCTCTCTGATGTTTTCTGTGCATGCAAAAGTAAGATTACATAATGTCGCTGAGGTTCCTTGAGCCATCCTTTTGTCAATATTCTCTTTCAGAAATGTGCAAGATTTTTTTTGGCTGAAGAGTGTATAGGGGATAAAAATAATTGCTGTACTTTTTTGGTCAGAGCCCTTGTAACATGTGATCCTATCCACATAGAGCCTGGAGTAGACCCTAAGCACCACTGAATGAGGCTCAACCACTCTTCTAGAAGTTGTATAATTTTCTCTGATAAATTCATAAGTATAATTCGAATGATTAGACTGTCCATCACCCTTATTTCATTTGATAGTAATGCAGATCTGCACCATTTTCTCCTGTTCAAAGTTTACTCTGCATTCGAGGTTCCCAAATTTATACCTTCATTTTCAGAAAAAAAATGATTCAGTACTTAGAATTGTGCCACCCCCACAACTTCTCTACAGGGTACTATGTGCCCCAAATCATTCCAGTGTCCCAGGGGAGGTGGTGAATCAATTTCTTTGAGAGTTTTATTGACAATAAAATCACCACCCTTATTAAAATCCAATTGTTTCTGTCACTTTTGGATGGCAGTAATAAATGTACATGACAGTAAAAAAGATACGAGTTGTAAAATTTTGCCACACAACTCTGGAAATAAAAATTGGCAGGAATGAATAATTTTCCAGCCCTAGTAGTAGTCATAGGTCACTCAGTGATGATAAATGTGAAAGATAAAAATCAAGGGTTGCAATCATTTTTGCAAAAGGCCATACATTAGCTATTTTAGACTTGAGGAGCTTATATTCACTGTTACATAATTCAAGTCTCCTAGCATGTTAACATAAATTTCAAAGAATGTGTATGGCTGTCTTACTATACAACTGAATTTACAATAGGGGAGAGAAAAAAAAAACATTCTTCACTTTTATTACAGGCTGAGAGTTCCTGTAACAAGAAATGTTGACAGAAACAACTGAAGTTTAAAATCATGCGGTGAAAATAAGCAACTCTCAAAAACTAGACTTTAGAAATAGGAATTAGATATAATTTTTAACAAAGAAAAGATAAATGGAGGAATCTTTGAAGTGAGGAAAATTTCCCCATTTTGTATCAATATATTGTCAACAACATTTAGTAATACTGTCAACACAGTTTCATGCATCTACCATTCCAACATATAGCACCAATGTGGACACTTTCTTCCACCAATGCCCAAGGGACCATTTCACTTCCTTTAGTTTTATAAGCTAAGCCTCCAATTCTATTGGCTATTTGTTGTTCCTTTACTATATTTCTTTATAGCACACATATGGCAAACCATTCTGTATCTGTCCCTTTCTTGTGATTGACTCATTCAACATTATAGAATCTGGTTCCATCCATGAGCTTTAAAATTATAGTAATTTTATCTCTTTTTTAAGTAGTTGATTAGTATTGCATTCTTGTATAAGTACCACACATTTTTTTTCTCCAGTCATCTGTTCCTGACCACTTAGATTGATTCCATTTTGACTATTGTGAACAATGATGTCAGGAATAAGGAGGCACAATGTTTTTTCAAAATATAATTCTGGGGCTTTGGGGATAAATACCAATAAGTGGAATTTCTGGAAGTTCTAGGAGAGAAAATGAGTTTTTATGAAAAATGAATGTGCCCTTGGGAGACTGGTTCAGAGGTGATTATTTGTGACTATATTTTGTATTATAATTTTTCAATAGACTTATATCTCCTTTCCTCTAGTGAAGCCAATCTTTCCTAGTTGAATCAACTCCCAGGGAGGCAGTTCACTTCCTGTGGGATGATTTCTCTTTACGTAGTTAAGAGGAAACCAGAGAAAGTGTTTGCAGGTTCCGTGATATCTAAAGGTGAAAATAATTAATGCTATAACACAAATCATGTTGGGGTATTGTGTCTTGTGCTACTAGTCATATCTTGGGCTGAGTGGCTCTGTCATACTTGCAACTATATAGTGCCAAAAAATATTGGACTGGTGGGATGATTTAAACAGCACAATACAAAGAAAAATCTATAAATAAAGCAAACACCCACTGGGGGGAAAAAACTCATCAGGCCTATTTAAGAAACAAAGAGATAAAATAAGGTTTAAGGAATGTATCTTGCATGTAGTTGGCCTCTGTTTAATCTCTGGCATTTTATGATTTCCAAAGCATTGCTGAATGTAGTCCTGAAAACTCAACTAACCCTACCAGCACCACCACCACCACCACCACCACCACCACCACCACCACCACCACCTATGGCTTTGGAAGCTCTCAGAATTGCCAAGGTAGCACAAATAATGAAGGGGTTCAAAGAGGGTTAGTACAAGAACTGGAACACTCATGATGAGAGATAATTCTGCAGTAAGTCATTTGCCTTTTAATGGCTGAACTGTGTTTTATTCACAGCACCACATATGGTTTCCCACATGATTCTCACACATGGAGGATCAGGGCTTATTTACATGTCTGTGATCTTAGAGAGGATTTGAGAAAAAAACAAACAAAACATATGCCTATAAAAATCAATGAAAAAAAAAAAGAATAGTTATTCACAACAGTCAAAACAGCTCTTGTGGATCCGGAGAGATAGCACAGCAGCGTTTGCCTTGCAAGCAGCCGATCCAGGACCAAAGGTGGTTGGTTCAAATCCTGGTGTCCCATATGGTCCCCCGTGCCTGCCAGGAGCTATTTCTGAGCAGACAGCCAGGAGTAACCCCTGAGCACCGCTGGGTGTGGCCCAAAAACAAACAAAAACAAACAAACAAAAAAAAAGACAGCTCTTGAAATAGCTCATCTACACTCCAAGTACTTTAATCTGGTCCCCAAAATGCAAGCTTTATTTTTTTTATAAGAGCCATTGTACTAGATCCAAACCACAGTGCTGACTGGGTTACTCTTGAGGGAAGAATACATCTCCCTAAGGATAGTGGAATTTTTGCTACTCCTGCAAAGTACAATATGTCTATAGAAGAAAGTTCAATCAGGACTAATTGATTTTGCATTTAATCTGTCGGTTTAGAATGGCTCCCTTCAATCAGTTTTTACATATTTTGACAGTCATTAAAGTGAATGGCAAAGGCATAATGTGAATCATAGTTGATTATCTACCAATGTAACAATGACCATGAGAAAGCTACATCTATAACCCTCTGACAGTGGAAATGTTCTGGCCATTCTCCACTAAACTCTACTATAACATAGGAATATTCACACACTTTGTGTTATTTGAATTTCATGGGAATATGCCTGGCATTTGAGGGATACGTAAGGCTGAGCAATTTTACTAAAGTCTGTTCAGCCAAAGATGTTTAGTGAATTAGAAGCATTCTTCATGCTTATGCTTCCCAAAGGGGTAAATAGAATTCAATGTTCATCAACGATTCTCCTTGTGTCCTTCAAATTTCTTAACCTATCTCTGGATGAAGAGTCTACAGTTTGCAAAAATGGGTAAGGATGCACATCTGAATTGCAAGTTCTCTCCTTTGAAAGACTTTGAAGGCCCCACACAGCAGGTTTTGAGAGTACTTGCAATTGTTTTATTTTTTTATGACATCCCCCAAACATTCAGCTGAAAGAGTCTAAAATAATATCCTATTAGACTGAAATTTTTCAGCATTCCTGGAAAATTCATGAAAGACAGACCGAGAAAATTCTCAATAAAGACATCCCATTAGAAAGAACTCAGATTACAGTTAGAGCAAAACAGTTTTCAAAAAATAAAGTATTTGTGTAGATATTAAGAAGAGTTCTCTAAATAGCTCTTGATTAATGGGAGGAACCACAGATAAAAATTAATTCTAACTAGAAATAGCATCGAGAATATTACCTGGCTCATCATGTGAATATGATTGAAAGACTACACTGAGTAAAGGCCTTAAGGCATTTATTACGTGACAAATAGAACTAAAATATGTGCAGACTTTGACAGAGAGACTAAATAACAAGTAGGATTATAGCAGAGTGATTTCGGGTTACACTTGTACAGAGTTATATGCCATGGTATCAGTACAATTAAAAATAAAGTATAGACAGGAGTTGAGCTATTTTAACTCATTCTAAGATTATGAAGAAACATAAGATTATGATCTTCACAAATATCTCATTACAAAATGCCAAGGGATTTATTAAAATTGGTCAGCATTTTCCTGAAGTCCCTCTTGGAAGCCATTCTCTGCTGAGAATAAAACAAAACAAAACACAGGGAAGTGAGTTTTCAATTGCATATAATGGAATAAAATTGGTTTAAGTAAAGGGCCAAACATATTGCAGTTAAATGAAATGTTCATAAGTAAAGTTAAGTAATTCCATCCTAATTCACTGTGTTGTAATAAAACATTTAAGCACACACATTATGGATATAAGGTCGCCCACTGTTTTGAGCCTCCCAAAAAGAAGCTCATAGCTAAGTTATAAATTAATTTAAAAGGTTTTATAAAATTGTAAATGTTTTGCTGAGCCTTTGGAAATGCTTCCATGGGAAATTACTAAGAATGCAATAAAATTATTTTTAACAGACTTAAGCTGGCAATTCAAACTTTTCTAACATGAGATTTGATTATTTTTTTCATATCAGCTCAGCATCCCAATTTTTCCAAGATTTCTATTCATTTAGAGAAACTAAACACTTTTCACAATATTATTGCCTTTCTTTTCCCTCTTATGTATGGTCTTTGTAGGAAACATAGAATGGTTATAAAAAATAAAGCCATTGTATATATGTTTTAGGTTAATAAAAATAAAATTTAACTTAATAAATTTAATAAAAATTAAAGATACATAAGTTGATTTTATTGTATATTATTCATACAACTAAAAAATTTGGCTTAATTATTTTACTTGGGTAATTAATTTTATTAATTCCTTCCAGATGCAGCATTAATGATTATGGCAATACAGTGAGGAGAAATAAATCTTATTTTGGGCAAAAAATTTAAACTATAGTTTTAAATTATATCTAAGTATAATAAAAATAATATAAACATAATCATAAATAAAAATTTTTTTATTTGTTCACCTTTCCCTTCTCCCCAGATTGGAAGTGGAAAGAGAAATCAATTCTATTAGGGTCAAGAACCCACAGAACTTAGACTTGAAATGGATCTTGAAGAACAAAATGCTATTTATAACATGGGCAATAAGACACCAGGCATATGTTCATTCTCACTAGCTCCTCTGACCTAAGTTAAAAAGGGAAGCTTAAGGATTCAAAAATGCAATGACTATGTGCTACTTGAACTAATTGCTTTTAATATGTCTTTTGACCTCCCAGATGCCTCTTATTTTTATTTTAATTTTTTGCTTATTTGTTTTGTTTTGGAGGTTTCCATCCAATTGTATTCAGGACCTACTCCTAGTTCTGTGTTCAATCCCGTGGGCTTGAAAGACAATATGCGTTGCAGTGGGAGGAACCAGGGTCAGACATGTACAGTGGATTCAGCTAATGGTATTTATGTGTAATGTAGCATCATAAGGAAATAGTTTTCATAGGAGTGTTAATTTTTGGTTCACACAGGCTATGCTGACATTGTTTTTGTTGTTGTTATTGTACATTTGCTTGTTCCTTGCTGTAATTCGCATACAACATCAATAAAATAGTCAACTAACAATGCTTTCAAACTTGCCAGGAAAGGGTGATTCAAAGGGATAAATAGAAAATTTGAAAACAATGACAAAAAATATGAAAGGGCATAAACTAGAAAATTAGAGATGTTGTTACATTAACATAATGTGACTTAGATGCTTCACAAAACAAAGAGCAAAGAGTTATTTGAAAACTTAATAAAATAGTATATCCATCACAAAGTAGACACTAAATAATATAAATCAGTTTAAATATATTTCTTTAAATTTACCACATTCTTTCTGAAAAGAATGTCTAATTAAAAATTTATATGACCAAAGACTTTCATTTTAGTGTTTATATTAAATAAAAAAAAAAGACTACTTAACACTTTTATGCTCAATGGCTTTTCTATACTTCCTTGCAACTTTCATTCCTACACATAACTTCTGTATATCTGGAATTTGTTTAGATATTTTCTGGCTAACATTTGCATCTTTCTCTGTTTAAAAGACATCAAAGCTCTTTTAACTCCAATTGAAAACCATCTTCAACTGTTGTTTGTTTCTCTTCAGAAACATCAGCAATCTCTGGTCAACTTTACCGGGAAATAGTACTTTCCCATATTCTCTTATTCTATTTCCTGGTGTGTCTGATGTAAAACAGATTTTAAAGTTCATCATAGAGCAGAGGTCAACATGAAAGACTTGAAGATCCTAGCCTTTGGTTATTTTGCTTCTGGTCTTTATTATTATAACAAATAGTTGCACTATTATATTCCATGTCATAGAAAAACATTAGGGTGACAGTCTTCTATTTTTATTCATAGGTCAGGATTTTCAAAGGATTCTCAAATAGTAAGAAAAGAACAGGTAAAAGACAAAAATAAATAGCAGCAGCACAAAGATATCAAAATAAAACACAACATTCTAAAAATGTCTAAAATCTGGAAAACAACAAATATGACCTCAAAATCCATGTTCTCTCCTTCTATCCTACTTTGATCAAAAACGAATCTTCAAATGTTTATAGAGTCAATACCCTGCTTATGTTTTGGATTCTTTACTCTGCTACATGATCTGGGAAAATATATTGAACACACTCTTTCTCTAAGTTTTAAACATGCACCAATTTGCTTCAAAACTACAACTTATCTTATCACAATTCCTAGATTCATTGTTCCCTGAACTCTTTTCTCTAAATTCAACTTTTTGCCTTCGGTAGGCTGTTCTTCATTTCATCACCTTCTCCTCCTTCCTGAACTCACTTATACCTATACCAATCAGCCTCTCATATCTAAACTGCTCTTTCAAAAACAATCCCCAAGGATATTTGTCAATGCTTTTCCAACAGGACTCATTTTCAAAAATGGAATACCCATTTCCTGAGTATCAGGATCTTACATGAGGAGGAGAATATGACTATTCTCTTGTCCTCTTTGAAGTTCACTGCCCCCCCATGTTCTTTTTCAACTCTCTCATTGTCTTTGCCCCAATTCAAGAAATCCAAGGCTCTTCTACTGTCCTATTCTTTGGGATTTCAAAATAAATGATCTATTGAAAGAGGAATAAAACAATGGGGTGGGAAGATTCAAAGGATCTGATATAACAAAATATTGGGTTGACAGGAATGCAAGGGGAAACATGATACATATTATTTGTGACAAACTAGTTGAAACTTTAATATCAAGTTTTTATTTTTTTTATTCTTGAGTAATACAATTATTTTTTAAATCCACTAACCTGTCTAGAAATCTTTGAGCAGGTGGAATCTAGTAATCATGGTGAAATACAAAAAGAGTTTTACTGAGCATATTCAAATATCTGATGAACTCTTGAATGCTCAGTAAAACTCTTTTTGTATTTCACCATGATCGCTAGATTCCACCTGCTCAAAAATTTCTAGACAGGTTAGTGGATTTAAAAAATAAAAGTTACACAGAAAAGTAGGGAAGGGATAGGAGAGACCAGGATATGTTATCCAAAAGAAATCCTAAGTAGCACCACTAAAATATTAGCTGATTTTGAGGTGAGGTTCTTGTTGTTTGATCTTTTGATACCTAGCCTTAGAGGTGTTAAGATCACTCTGAACAATTCAATTTCCTTGTGCCTTTTCACTCTTAGAAGAGCCAATCACTAATGTTCGAAGCCAGCCTGCTCCATAGACTCACTCTTTTCTTGAACAAGATATAAATCAAGCTGTGAAAGATCATGGGTATTCTAGCCATACAGCAGAAAGCTAACCACCTCAGAAGGAGAGGGCAGGTTAAGCCCCCTGACCTGAAGAGGTCAACCTACTGCATCCATCACCCAGAATCACCTTTTTCCCAATGATCCTGCCTCATCACAGACCCTCTATGATCCTCTTCAGAAACACCAATCTGACCACACTTCAGGTACACTTGTTTCTGGAGCAAGTGCCTGCAACCTCCCCACTGCTAGATTTTCCTTCTTCTGGAAAGCCTGGCAGCTCAGAATACACCTCTAAAAATGTCACTCTCAGTAATAGTGCTTTACATTTCTGAACAACTTCATTTGCCTAATGCTGTCATTCCTATAGAAACACACCAACTTAACTGAATGGACAGCTAACTAGAGCTTACTAAACCTTCTGCCAATATATATAATGACTTTGTTGGAGATACAATAATTTTGACAAATGTGCTTGTTACTCTATCTTTTTTCTTTCATTTTTTTCTTTTCTATTTTTTTTAAATAACTTTGCTCTTCTTTATCTGGAAACAAATTTACTATGGCCAACTATATTAACAATATGATGCATTCTATTTAAAAAAAAATTTAGAAAAGAGCCAATCACTATCCGTGGCAGTCTGCTATAGTATGCTACAGCTCCTTTTCACTCCACTTGAACCAACAGCAAGGCATGTTACCTCAGTCAGAGCAATACAAACCTTTTCAAGGGTTACTCAGATAAAAGACAAGAGGAAGATCAACTTTCCTTGAAAGTGCTAAAGATGCAGCTACTTCATTGGGTGTGGGCCAAAACCACAAAAAAAAAAAAAAAAGAATATCCTTTTGATGTTTTAAAAATTAAAATGCTTCCTGACACCACAAAAACATAAAACAACAACAAAAAACCAACCAAACAAACTAAAAAACCCCTGGGATATGGCAATGAGAAGGTATGGAGACAGTGGTTGTTCCCATGACAATATGGAGAAACCCTGAATCTCTTAGGCCACAGAAATTTCCTTCCTACCCCAACACTTGCTGTGCCTATACAAAAAAAAAAAAAGGTGAGGTAAAACAAACCCTGCCACTGCAGCACCTTTTTTGGTGTTGTTTCGTCTTATTTTTTGTTTGTTTTTTGATATTATCTTCCTTCTCCTTTTTCTTCCGCTTTTTTCTTTCTTTTTCACTTTTGTGGATATTATTAGGTGATTTTTTTTTTTAGTAGTTGATTCCAAATTCTTTCTCCTCTTTTCCTTAACCTTTTAACCTACAACAGAATAGCATAATTTGAATCATTCAGCCTCATAAATTGAGGGGGGAAAAATGATACCAGGACCAGTCATATGAACATGTAGTATAAATAAAAAAATGACCAGAGTGGAACACCAAACAGAATAGATACCCAACCTATAACAAGATGTAAGGCAACGAGCATTTGCAGTAGGATTCTGGGGGGTAAAGGAGTGAGATGTGGGAGACATCCTGGGAATGAGTGGAGGGAGGATAACATTGGTGGTGGGAATGCCCTTCATTTATTGTCACTATGTATCATAAATAATTCTATGTAAATGAACTTCAGTCACAATAAAATAAAGAAAAAAAATTAAAATGCTTTTCACAGACCTTCTTCAGATTTCAGAATTGACCAGTTAGATTAATAGCTTAAGTATGTATTATGTGACTACATTTTCACTACAATTTAATCATTTTTAATAACCACTCTTAAAAAGTTACTTTAGTCCATTATAAAGTATTATATAATTATAGTGCACTCTAATCAGTGATTTAGTACAAGAAATTTTTGCATGACCACCTCATCTAACAATATAAAGGTTTACAAAATAGGTGTACAGATATATAAATAAAAGTTATACAAACCAAACAGTTGCCAATAATAATT
This sequence comes from Suncus etruscus, assembly GCF_024139225.1. Classification (NCBI taxonomy): domain Eukaryota; kingdom Metazoa; phylum Chordata; class Mammalia; order Eulipotyphla; family Soricidae; genus Suncus; species Suncus etruscus. The sequence goes on from NC_064860.1 coordinate 19,697,051, forward strand.
TACAAGTAAATTTACTTTAAAACCTATTTTTAAGGTTTTGTTATAACTCATATTTTGAGTTACCCCATAGAGGGTTGAGATCTACTGTTTAGGAAGGAGGCAATATATCTCTCTAAATTTATGATGCTACATAACAATTAAATAAATAAGTCATTTTAAAGTAGGTTAAGAAAATGATAAAAAGCCAGAGAGATAGCACTTGGTAGGGCATTTGCCTTGCATGTGGCCAGACCTGGGTAAGATTCCTGGCATCCATATGGTTCCCCGACCTGCCAGGAGTGATATCTGAGCACAGAGTCAGGAGTAACCCCTGAGCACTGTTGGGTGGGCCCCTCCAAATAAAATAAATAAAATGATAAAATTGAATATATATTAGTTAAAAAAAACTATCATTGGCCAATGCAGTCTGGAGTTTATTCATTGGATTTGGATGGTCAGAGTTTTGATAGATTAAAAACCAAATGCAAATTTAATATGAAGTTAGAGATTCTCCTAAGTGCTAGTTACACACACACACACACACACACACACACACACACACACACACACACACACAAATAAAAAACAAAAAGGAAAGAATTCCAGTTGATTCCAGTTGTGTCTTTTCATCTTCCTTATTTTCTTCCCTGTGCTTTCCAGACCTTAGGAGGAACGCAATAGCGGTTATGTCTTTTATTCATCTCCTTATTCCCTTGTTTATGCATTCTACCTTAAACCAGCCTTCCAACTTGAGCTCTCTGTAGGTCCAAGGTATTCCTTTGGACATCTCCCCAGGACACAAACCTCTCTTTTTCACCTTGTATTTACTCACTTACCACCTGAGACTTCAGTCACTATTAAGAATTAACAGTAAATAATAGGCCTACTGCAGTTATACTTTCAAAGAATATTTTCTTTTTCATAGCCACGTCTTAACATCACTCAAAGGAGTAGATACATAAAGACTAAATCTTCGAACTCTACCAACAGGGAACCTTTTCTATGTAGGGGAATATATGGAGAACCTGATTCACTTCTTTTTATCTGACTGTATTTGAACTTTTAGTCAATGCTAAATCACTATGACTTTAAAACCTTGATTATGCATGTCATTAATAGCCTCCACCTATTAACTTCTTCATCCATTTTATTTTTATAAATAAATTGGATTTGGATTTATTTTAAACTTATGTCCTCCTGTAATCCCTCAGCTTTCTTTTTGGACCTTGAGGAGGCAGGGAGGAAGTTTAAGTGAGTGAGGCCTAGATAGCAATTCCTACTTAGTCTCAGAATTGTTTCTGAATCTGCTTGCAGGTATTACAGGCCATAGCTCTCTGAAAGATCCTCCCACACGGCTTGCTTAGCTTTTACTTTCATTTTGCATTAAACAAAAAGTCATTTGAGGGCTATTTAATGCTCTGGTTTGTGTTTTCCAATACCAGATAAAAGTTAAGTAGATGAACCATTTGGGGGGTAAGGATTGGGAAATCCACGGCTGCTAAAATGCTTTAAAGTTTCGAAATGGTTTTGTTTTTTTAAACCCATTTTCCATGTTCCAGCAGCTGTGGGTTTTCCCAGCACTCCCCCTGTGGCTCAAAAGGGAGCTGCTTAATGCTTAACAGATGAGCCAATTGAGTTTTTAAATGCAAAATTAAACTTAAAGTGCACAAAGAGCACTGGGGAATCCACAGCCAAGAATAGGCTGAAGGAGAGTGAGCTGGGAGCTCCAGGCTGTGGGGAAAGGCAGCTTGCCTCTCCCTACTGCAACCAGCAGCAAATGGGAGGCTACAGGCGCATTTGGCTCTTAATCAACCCTCCAACAGGCTATAATTACACTCTGGATTGCCAAAAGTTTCCACAGTACTTTCTTTAGGCTCCCTTATATATGTCGATTTTTCTTAAGGAACAGATGAAAAGAAAGAGCAGGATGAGCTGTAGAAAATACAAGGAAGCTGAAAGTTGTCTCTCAGCACTTTTTTTCCCCTAAAATTCTCCTGGCTCTTTACCCCTGGTGACCTGGACTCTCAGCAGATCATACCAGATTTTTTAAGTTCTGATTGAGAGGTGCCAAGATAACCGTGAACTTCAGCTGTGTACCTCTTTTTCCAAGTGCCCCTTATCTCAATATTAGAATATAGCATAAAACACTGAGAAGATTTTGATGTTGTTCAATTTTGATAAGATCTCGGCCTCAAAGTCCTACAGCCTTAAAAATAAAATCCCATTTTAAACACTTTCATTTAAGAAGTTTTTAGCAGAATCAATAATAAAATTCCAGGGGTGTACTTGCTTTTATTGAAGGTGATAAAATTAACTGCGGGATTCCAAATCTTGAGGGAGTCAATTTCATGAACTTCAACAAGTTTTTCATAGTAATATGTACATTGGCATTCCAGGAAGGCATACAACTCCATCGAGGCTCATCAGACCACATAACCACCAAGACTTCTGGCCAATTTTTACAAGCACAAATTATTAGTATTTTCAGAAGTTATGAATCTTGTTGTCTAGTGCACTTTTATTGCTTTGGAGAGATACTTGAATAAATGTTTTAATCCACTGAATAAATTCTGTTGTTCAATTTTTCTATTCATATTTGGCTTTTAATCTTAAAATATGGAAAATCTTTTAAAAGCTTTCTTTGGGATAAAGTATTTTCATGGCGAGAGACCAAAAATTCTATTAGCATGTCTATAGTAATTTCCTATACAAAAAAAGAGGGTGTCAGAAAGTTTCAAATTCACATTTGATAGGCCACCACATCTAGCAATGAAATCACTTTATTTATTTATAAGCTTTACATAGCGCACGTGTGCAAATTTGTATTTGCGCCTTTATTTATATGTATACACAACTTTGTGGCCTTATCTAAAGTTGTTTTTCTAATTATAATTTACATTCTATACATTTTTACCTCCACATTGTCAGACTTAATCTGAGAGGTTTTGAGAACTGCTGTTGACCACTCTCATCCCCTGCACGGAAGGAAAAAGAGTAAAACATACAAATCAAAGCAAATTAAAAACTAACACAAGAATAAACACCCAATAAACTAAAAATCAAGTCGTTATTTTTTGGTTCCATCTTTTCTTCTGATACTAATGCTCCACACCTTGTCAGTTCCATGTTGGAACTATGCATTTTTACATTACCAATTACAATTTATAGTGTTGATGAAATCGTAATTTCGTCATCTAAAATACAAAGAGATTACAGATGAATATTTCTATTGTGAATTTGTGGATGTGGGGCAGAGGCTTACACCTCTTAGGTAAATCAAATCCATTTGAGTCACTGACGATATCCAGCCTTGTCAGTTTGCCTGAAGGAAAGACACTGATGAGTTTGGGTTCCTGTGAAAGCAATCATATGGTTAATTGCTTTAGTGTGAATCTACCCATTGTGATTAAAGGCTATGACTTACATTTAGGTAAAGCAGAGTTTCTGTGCTCCAAGGCACTCCTCACAGACCTCATACTCGCAGGCCTTGAGAAAATGTGGTGAGTTATCAGTCGATTTCCCTGAGGAGTAGCAGTGTTTGGGGGGAATTATTCAATCATTACACCGTATTCAAAGAAACCGGGTTAATCATTGAACTGCATGTTCAAATATTTGCGACCTCTTGGAAAGGGTAATCGTTAGAATACAGATTTAAATAAACAAGAGCAAACTTGACATGTGTTTGAATTTAATGTGAATCCATGCTCACCTCCAAAGATACTTCTCACCTAAAGATAATACAGGCCTGTGTTCAGGCCTGAATTCAGTGCTACTTTGACACTCATAGAGGGGTAAACTGAACATTCTTTAGAATTTTTTTTTATATGCCATGGTTTACCCTTCCAAAATTCAAATCTAGTTACTTGATTAAGAACTCTTAGGCAACATTTCTACCAAACTAATAACATACCAATGTTCACACATGAACAACTGCATGTTAATTACATATAGAGGAGAAAGCATATAACATTTCTTACATTTTCTTTTTTTTATAAAATTATAGACAGGGCAGCATTAGTCCTTATTTGTCTGGTGCTACGTTGACTTCAGAGTGAATTTTTAATAAAGAAAACTGAAATCATATATAAGCAGAATACTATTATTTTGAAGTACCCAATGTACTTTTGGATGGGCTTTCACAAGTTGGCGCTTCAATATATTGACGCAAAAAAACAGTAAAAGACAAAAAAAAAAAGGCAAACAACGAAACATGCAGCTCTCCATGTACAAGTCTTTCAAATTAGCACTATGAGTCCATTTTAAATATACACAAGGGCAAATTGATGTTGATTTCAAATTACTCGCATATTATTTACCTTAAAACTGTTTAGTAATCTGTTCCTATTTTGGGGCAATACCAGCAATCAGTCTATTGTAAAAACAATAACTTCTATATTTAACTATTTTCATTGCTCTTCTTAAACCTCATCAAAACTGGCTCCTGCATATAGAAAGTAATTTAGAAATCCTACTGTCTCAGAATGATTTGTCATTTTCCGTTATATTAAACCAAGAAAGGGGCACCTATTCTAGTATGGTCTTCATCTTCTCCTGTTTATTGTTCTCCAGTTTTCCTTGATTGTGTGTGGGGGGGGAGTGGTTGGGGGGGGCTCTGAGTGTTCATAACGGATGGATCACATGCAAAAACTGGGAGCCTGCATGCCATGTCTGGCATCTGATTCTTTGCAAGGGAAGAAGTCATACAAAGCCAGCATTTCACATCAACTGCTGAATTCCCCGCGGGAACCTTCCCTCTTCCACTAATTTATCCACAACCTTTCCCACCACGGTGAGCAGTTGTCTCACGCTTAGGGTTAAATATTCAACTGGAATGGGAAATAATAGCAAAACATAACCTCTAATTCCCCCATGCAAAAATCAAATATGCAAATATGAAAATGAGGGGACTCGCCTTCTTTTCCCTTAACACAACTGATTAAATTGTCCCTGCTGGAGATGACATGGGATTTTATTCCCTTTACAGCCATATTCAATTGGACAGACAGAAAAATATATTGCCACAGACGAGACCCACCAGCTGGGGTACATTGCATCCGAGTCGCTTGCAGAGGTTGCTTCCAAACTTTGCAGCTTATCCCTTCAAAAAGAAAGAAGTATTAGAAGTGATCAGTTGGGACAATCGAGAAGATATCTCCAAAATACTTTCCAACTTAGAGATGCCCATAAAGACAAAAAAAAAAAAAAAAACAAAAAAAAAAAAAAACTCCTCACCATCAATAGAAGAAGCTTGCATTGACTTCCCTAGTCACCGAAGCTTCTGGAGCACGCCCCCTTTGAAAGGCAGAGCCCACCATCTACCTCCCCATCGTTGAAAACATAGAGAAAGGGGATTTTATTATTATTATTATTATTTTTCTTTCTCAGCTTGCCCTTGATTTCCTTAAAGGACTGATGACTTGATTCCTAGCGCTTCTCAACACTTGTCTCTGAACCTTCCTTCTCCCCCACCCTACACCCCTTACTCAGTGGTTTTTTCCAGATGAAAAAAGGGCTGATGGTAGGATTCCGGGGAGGAAGGGGTGAGAGAAAAAATGCCAAGCATAACAAAATCTAGATCTAGAAAGAGCAGGATTACCTTGGGCTTCTCTGTCTTTCTGCAGCGGTTTGCAAAGAGTTCTCTCGCCTGCATGCAAATAGTGGAAGTGAGAGCGTTCAGCTAGCAACGATGTCTACGGTGTCACTCTCAGCGCTGCCACTGCGCCCCGAGCTGCCTCCAGCTGCAGGCAAGGGGCCTCAGCATCCAGGACCCAGCTCATTTGCTAATGAGCTAGTTTCTCCAGTGCTTGAAGCCTCAGGCTCTGCGATCTGGGGGGAGATTGAGCCTCTCCGGAAAGGTGGCTGGGTCTTGTTGTAAACTGAGTTTTCAGCAAAAATCAATAAATTACAAACAGGTCACCGACAGCTGCTTTTCTTGTTAGTTCAAGAGAGCAGACTCGTGTCTATGTGCCTTGAGATTTTTAAGTGGCTGTGCACGTGTTACTTGGCAGAAAATTGATCCCCAAAGAATTAAAAAAAAAAAGAAAAAACCAACAACTGCAGATACTTTTTGCTGCTGTTGTTGCTTGTTCGTCAAACAAAATGACACTGGATTATTATTTTTTTTTTTAGAACAAGATCTCTACTGTGTCTAGAACTGTGGATTCAAAGTTTCATCATCTCTGATTGGGTAGATAAGTCAACAATCTAGTTTCTCAAGTCTAGAACCGGATGGGCACATTTGTAGAAAAAATTGAGCGGTTTCTTCAAGCCCCAAATCCCATATGCATTTAAACCACAGACATATATATATATATACATATATGTATATATATGTCTCATGTATAATGTATATATGTCTGCCACATATATATCTGACATCATTTATATACATCATGTTATATACATCATGTTTAAATCTAGCATTCTGTTTTATCTTGGGAATATTTAAAAATCATTGCTTTCTAACCTTATCTATGTCCATGTTTTATTATAACTTTGGCCAATGCAGATATTTCTTTGCTCTCAAAATTAAAAGCTGAAGTGTGTTTTCTGGCTGGAATATATCTACACTTCAACCCTTCTTTCTCTTGTTTACCTTTTTTTTTTTGTCCTTCCCATGTCTCTTTGTTTTCTTTTTCTTTGCTATTCAAGACTTCCCAGGGATTTGGTTTTATCATATTGTTCTCATCATTGTTCAACAGCTTTTTAACAAAAGTTCCACTTAAATCTAATATTTTTGTTTTTGTTTTGCTTTCCTGTACGTTTATATCGTTGCTTTCTTTTTTTCTTTCTGTGGCTTTGTGTTTATAAAAACACAGCACCAAAAGTCAGAATGGATATATATATATATATATATATGCATGAGTGTCCTTATCCATCAATAATATTTTGATTTGGATCATATTTATCCCCTCTCACATTAGCGGTCATTTTTTTTAAATCATCTTTCATCATCTGTTTTTACTACTATTCATTTCTTCTTTCTTCATTTGGTGTCTTGCTTTTTCTAGGTATTTTGTCACCATTAAAACAGAACCATCATATTTTGAACACTTATTATGAACACTATGCTCATGCTACTGATAGATTTCTTTGAACTTTTCCTCCAGTCCTGAAAGGTGGGATTCTCATTCCCATCTACTTCGGAGAAAGCCAGAGGCCCAAATGGAGTGGTTGTTGCCAAAGATAAAACATAGCTGAGAAGACAAAGATTTGTCCCACAGTTCTCAGGCTCTTTGTCTTTCAACTAAATCACACTGAGATTCTCAATAAAAAATTGTGCTTTGTACTTTGGTTTAGGTGTAGGGGGGAAATTATGCTCCCAAATTAGACTTATATATGTACTCACTTCATCCTTTGTAGACCTCTGGTGCCCGTATTTTCTGATAATTAAATAGAAATTATTCTTATGCCTTCCTTTTACTAATATTCACCAACTTTACTTCCTTTAAACATAGTTGCTTTAAAGTTCTAAACTCAAATTATTATCTGTCACACACCTCTTAACTAAAACTAGGCCCAAGTTTTCGTTTTCTATATATTCCTTTACTAAGAAATTATTGTAAAATAAATGGGTATTAATCACAAGTTGCTACAAGTGAAATAAGTAAGAAATGGCAGTTCTAGAAGCCTAAAGAGATGTGTCATCCGCAAGATATCAATCTTACCGGTAATAACATTAGTGATCAAATATGTTTGTAGAGTTGTCAAATGAATGAATCAGTTACTTAATACCAAGGTCTGTTGGCTGCTGCTCTCTCACATCCTTTTCTATTCTATTCACCTAGGGGAAAAATAAAACTGATATGTTCCTTTATGTTCTTCAGATTAATAAACTCTCAAATGTCTTGCTATGATGATGACATACAGTATCACTCTTCAGATAGGTCAGGTTACTACTTTCCTATGTCCGCTATTTAATCATTCATTACCTCCTCCTCCATCTTATTCATGCTATTATATAATGTCCATGACAATTACATATAATTACTTTCAAGGATCAGCCCCTATAGCAGATATTCTAGTAGAAATCTCTCAAATTACTTCAGTGATGGAATGAAGAAAAATAATAATAGTTATGGACATTGGACAAGAGCTTACCAAAATACTCTTTGATGACTAACAGTTCAGAAAGTCGTGCTCATGCTAACATACAATTCATGTCTGGGAGGAAGCTTTCCAAAGGAAACTAAGTTAGCAACTAGCAGACCAGAAATCCATAGAAAACTCTGCCCACATGGATAGAGTAACAGCAGTACAGATTAGGACAAAGAATGGGAAGAGAACTAGACTTTGAACTTTAGTTCTGTATGTGTCTTCTTTGGGCCTGGTTAAGTTAACTTGTTCATCTAGAGCTCAAATTCTTTACCTCTTAAACATACATTATGAAACAAACCTGCAAAGGCTAATATGAAAATATTACCTGGTACTGCATAGAGAGCATTTGGAGGAAAATGTATTTAGTAAGTCTAATCTAAGAAATGACTGTTACTGCCACTGGCATTAATGTAGTACAATAACTAACATTAAATTCTCTTTATTCCCTTGTTTCTTCACTATGTCCAACATATAAAGTTCTCCTATTTATAATTGTAGTTTTGACCTAAAAACTATAATGACTCTGTGTATATATAATTTTTGTAACATTAATAGCAAAATTAAATTTGTACTGTATGGCCCATACATAAACTAGATTTTGAACATATCTTATAGCACTTGTAATTCATATTTATTGGCCAGTAACTATGAGACTTAAATGAATATCAACAGTTATTACCTTGCCATTTCAACAATTATTCTTGTTTTATTTGCTAATAAACATGTCGAAGTCTAAGCCCAATGATTGGCATATTGAAGATGTTTGATTACTTTGATAATGAGCTAAATCATTCATTCATGAGACTTGATATGTGCCTTTGGTATGATAAATTCTAAATTTAAAGAACTAGTCGAATGTTTGGAGCCATTTCTTTCTTAAAAATCACTGTATTCTCAATCTATAGCACAAATACTAGGAAAAAAGTAGATCAAAATATTTGTTGGATTATTCAATTAAATTCTGCTTTTGGAAAGATTGTCCTTGGCAATATATATGAATTGCCTGTAGGATGGCACAGATTAAACAAAAAGAAAAATGAACCAAATGTTCATAAGATTCATCTTTCAAAATTACTTTTAGGCTAATCGTAATGACAGCTCAAAAGTTTTCTTAAAGTTTTTATTTCTTCTTTTTTCACTATGAAGGATTGGTATAATTTTCACAGGGCTTGTCAGAACTTAAGAATGATTTTCCGATTAACAACTGTCCCTTGGTATTTAAAAAAAATGAAAGAAAGAAAGAAAGAAAGAAAGAAAGAAAGAAAGAAAGAAAGAAAGAAAGAAAGAAAGAAAGAAAGAAAGAAAGAAAGAGTAGTTCATGGAAAAAATATTGATTGCAATAAGAAACAGTAATAAATATACAACCATGGAAATTAAATAAAGATTAGCAAATCTAATTTTAGAGAGCAGGGCTCAAGTAGAGGAATAGAATGTTTTGGTGAGAAACAGAACTTTATTTCAGAAGAGCCTGTAGCTTTAAAATTTACCAAATCAAAAACTCCAAAGAGTTTCAGAGAATATTCTATGATCTTGGAGCCTAAACTAAGACCTTGGTCTCTGATGTTTAAGAGAATAATATCTATATCTAGAAATCTTAAAAATGAATAAGTTCATTTTTAATTACCTGCTAGATATCCAAAACACTAAACTAAAAAGTAGAAACTGTGCAGTACAATTTTCCACACACTAATTGGAGTTTCTATTAAAAAAATTAGAAGTTTTAAAACTAATAGAAGCCTTGGTTGTTGCAGCTTGATGTACATCTGTTCAATTGGCCCCTTAAATCCAGATTAAGACCAGGGTTAAATTCCAATAGGCATGCTTTTCTGTTCTCCACCCCCAGCCTTGCCATTCATATTGAATTTTTAATTCATGTTAGCACTGAAGTGTACAACAATTCAGGATGAAAGAATGAAAGAAGTAGGGTTAGAAGTGGTGCTGAACAAATTTCAAAACACAAGTTTTGAATTCTGGAGGATGAGGCATTTAAAGTGTCCCTCCCTACATCTCTACCACCATGAAAGAGTAGTTTGCAAAGAACAAATTTCTAACATTCCAAAAAAAAAAATCAAAATTGCAATAATTCTTCAAACAGGAACAAAAAAAAGTGTTGATTAAATCTTTAGGAGATTCGTTCCTCTGAAAGTAAAAAACATAGATTGGGGGGGGGTGAGGTGGGGAGGAACTAATTTATAATATTGCTATAGGAAAGAAAGAAGGGGTGGTTATGTTCATTTCACAGAAAGGTACCACTTTGGGGTAGGCAATAATTAAGTGTTCACTCAAAACAATGTTCTCATAAGACTGTACTGTTTTGCATAAATGTTCTTGGGAAATGAATTTATTGCATCTATCTGTATAATGTTCTATAGACATAACAGGGAAAAGTGAGCCAGGAGGGCCCTGGCCCCGCATTAAAAATGAATGAAAGGCTTTGTAATTATTTCTCTCAGATTTATAACAACATTCTTGCTGTTAACAAATATAAATGCAACATTTACTAGGAAATAAGAGACTGCAGACGGAAATAAACAAACCTAGGATGTAGTTCATCCAAGTAAACACTGAGGTTACAAACCTTCAAACTCAGCTATCAAGAGCCCTGCAAATTAATGCTACACACAATAGACCCTTTGGAAACTAACTTAATCCACCCCCCCTAAATCTACATGAGGGCCATGCATAACAATGCAGGATCTGGGTTTCCATTAAGAGTTTCCTCTGCAGGCTGTCAGCTGTTTGAAGAAATAACAATTTCCTAGGCATGAAAGCTTTTTCAGAAGGTTCCCACTGATGGTGTAATAAAAGTGACTTCCCCCCACACACACATCTTCCTCAATTCCCCCTCTCAGATGTAACTTTGTAAGGGAGAAAAGGGGGTGGACTCAGGCCAGAGGCCCCCTACGAGTTTACCTTGCGTGGATTATCAGTGCAGGTGTTAATATAATTGAAGGTGTGGTAGCAAATACAACCCCCTAATAGCTTTTCCTATATGGAGATTACCTAGGTAGAGAAAGCGGAGTACCTGAAGAATAGGCAAGTGAGTACCTTATTAACATATCACCATTCAGCGGCAGCTGCATATCTGGAAGAAGAAGAAGAAGGAAAAAACCTTTTAAAGAGCCCATTCATCTATGTTAATGGGCCCATTGCACAGCACATTGTGTGAGAAATTAAGTCTCTGGCTGTGCACTTCCTGTGCTGTGAAGCTGCCTTGACTCTTTTTTATTGCTTCAGTGTTATTATCTCCTCCTGGAAATAAAAACAATCATGTTCTCACATTTGAGAAGCCAAAACATCTGAGATTAAAAAAAAATCTGGAGATGCTGGCTCAAAGTTTCTTTTGTCTCCCCTATTAAGCAAAAATATATATATATGTATGTATGTATGTATGTATATATGTGTGTGTGTATGTGTCTGTGTTTGTGTGTTTGAAAATTACATTTACATCCAAGTCCATCAAATGAAACAAACTGCTTTGTGAGTGACAAAATCCCTTCTGTGCTCATAAGATACGCAATCCCATGGCTTTCCTAGTTATTGTTCCTTATTTTAGAATTAATTTTTGAAGTTCAATTATATTAATATATTCAAATTGAGCATGATTTTTTAAATGTGCGACTGGTTAAAGTACTGGTAAAATAACTTCTTCAAGTGTAATAGACATTAAAAGAGAAGGGAAAAAAAAAAAGAATAGTATTTATCCCCAGCAAAAAAATTCAGTTTTAGGTTAGTTTGACTAGCATCTCAAAGATGCAATGAAAAACGTGATTTACGAATGGGGAAAATTGTCAATTATATTAGTTACAATCGCAGAATGTTTGCTTCTTCTTTCCTTTTCTGGGCAGTTACAAAGACACTGCAAATTTATATGTATTTGACAGAGAAAGAGAGAGTGAGAGAGAAAGAGAGAGAACACATTTCCATCACTTGTGGGTTCATTACATCACCATCCCTGCAATCATCATTATCATCCTCAACATAAAAGAAAAGGGCAATTATTAATACTAACTGATTAGAACTCAGTTAACAGAGACTCCCCCAATGCAATTTAAAAAAAAATCTACTTTTCTTCAGATGTGAAGAATTTTCAGTTTAACCTAACATGTCTTATTATTATTTTTCTTTTTTTATTAATATCTTTATCTAAACACCTTGATTACAAATATTATTGTATCTGGGTTTCAGTCACGTCTTTACATGCCCCTTCACCAGGGCAAAATTCCCATCACCAGTGTCCCAAATCACCCTCCTCCCCTTCCAGCCTGTATTAGAGTCGGGCTTTCTACTTCCCTCACTCATTCATATTGTTTTATTATTTAACAGGTGCAAAGAGTAAGAAAACACTAAAGCACAAACAAACCTGAAAACCGTATTTTACTCTGATAGTTTACTTGGCTCATAGATATTTGTCTCAACTAGCAAACTCTGTAGGATTAGAAGAATAATCAATATGTAATGTTTCCAAGTTTAGCATTGTCTTTAAGATTATGACAAATCTGTCAGTGATGAAACCAGGTGGGAGATGAGAACTTAAAAAGGATATATGAACAATGTAGAATTCCTTATGGAAACTTTTGGAGCATTAAAGACTTTAGAAGGTTTGGTTTTCCTTTTTATTTTCTTTTTTAGTACATAAGGTTTTATCAGTTGGAAATAGTCAAACAGCCTTCTGATATGATAGCAAGACAGATTCCTGAATCAATAGAGGAATTCAAAAATAGTTCTTTAAAATGACATGCACTGTCAAGTTTTTTAAATTGAAATCATTATAGTTTACAAAGTTCTTTTTAGTTGGTTTCAGACATATAAAGTTTCAGTGCTCATCCATCACCAGTGTTGACCTCCCTTTTCTAATGTTCCCAGACTGCATTCCATGCCACCACCCTTTCCCCCATCTTGCCAGCATAACAGGTCTACTCTAAGTTTTGATTATTAAACTTTGGGTCTCATAATTTTATTGTTGTTGACTTTAACTTAGATATTTAGTTCTATCCTTTCTTAATATCACCAATGTGTGTGAGACCTCTTGGCTCCTATCCCCATTCTTTCATATTTGTATTTTTCCTCCTTCACTCAATTTCTTTCCTTCTAGCTATATTCTGGTGCCTAGAAAGTTTTCAACAAACCCTGTTTAAACTATTGTATTACTTGATGAAGTTATTCCAAATATCACATATAAGTGATATCATATATCATTCTGTATTTATCCTTATTCTAGCTTACTTCATTTAACATCTTCTAGTTTCATCCATTTTGCAATAAATTACATGACTTCATCATTCCTCATAGATATGTAATATTTCATTATATATAATTATATATAATATTCCATATATATATATATATATACACCACATCTTCATGATCCATGCATTTGTTGTTGGACATTCTAGGTTGATTTCAATTCTTAACAATTGTACTGAGTGCTGTGATAAATAGTGATGTGCATACGTTCTTTTGGATGTTTTTCTGTCCTGAGATAGATACCCAAAAGCAGGATTGATGGTTATATATAGTTATATGGTGGATCAATTATGAGTTTGCTGAGAACCCTCCATACTGTTTCCGATGGGAGTTGGACCAGATCACATTTTAGAACATAAGTCTAACTCATAAACATACGAGTCATGCCAAGAATTCTATCAGACTATAATGCTGCAGAGATTGAGAATAATTGTAAAAAGAGGATGTGGAGGAAAATCTTATATCTGGAGACTAAACAACATGCTGCTCAGTAATAGTTGGAACAAAGAGGAAATTAAGGAAGAAATAAAGAATAAAAATATTTTGAGACTAATGATAATAAAAAAAATTATCCAAATCTATGGACACAGCAAAAGCAGTAATCAGGGGGAAACTCCATGATACAGGCCTACATAAGGAAAGAAGAAAAAGGTAAAATTAACAACCTAGAGGCACACCTTAAATACCCAGAAAATCAACAACAAAATAACCCAAACACAAGCTGAAGAAAAGAAACAATAAAAACAGAGCCGTAATAAATGATATAGAAACAAAGAAAAGAATACAAATAATCAATTAAATCAGGACCTGTTTTTGTTTTGTTTTTATTTTGTTTTTTTTTTTTGGGAGGGGTGTTGGGCCACACCCTGTGATGCTCTGGGTTATTCCTAGGTATGTGCTCAGAAATTACTCCTGGCTCAGGGGACCATATGGGACATTGAGGATAGGTTCCAGGTTCATCCTGGGTCAGCCGCATGCAAGGCAAACGCTATTGATCCAGCCCCAGGAGCTGAATTTTTGAAAGAATAAACAAGATAAACAACCATTGACAAAACTCACAAGAAAAAAAAAAAAAAAGAGAAAGTGCTCAAATAAATTGACTGAGAAATGGAAGGGGAGAAATGACAACAGAAACCCCCCAAATCCAAGACATCATGAGAGCTTATTATGAACAACTATACTCTGTTAAGATAAATAATCTAGAAGAAATGAACAGATTTCTGAAAATATCTAACCACCCAAACTGAATGAGGAGAAAATAGATAGCCTAAAAAGGCCAATGACAAGCAAGAAAATTGAAACAGTAATTAAGAATCTCCCCAAGAATAAAAGTCCGGGACCACATGGGTTTATGATTAAGTTTTATCAAGCACTGTCAAGCTTTATCAATAAGGATAGATGGACAATATTCTGCATTACAGTTTGTTGATACTTGTATATGATCCGTTATTAGTGACGTTTTTATGTAAAACATTGGAAGATATGAATTCAATTTGCTCTATGGTCAGTGTTGCAGTGGGATATCTAAGTGGCACTTTATTTTTCTTTCTGCATTGTTGGTCATGGTGGTGCTTGAGGCGATATGGACCTTGCTAGACAGTGCACAGGAATTATTCCTAGTTCTGTGCTCACAAATGACTCTTGGCAGTGCTCCGGGAACAATTTGCAGTGCCAGGGATTGACAGTGGGATTGACAGGATCCCTTATCTTCTGTTCTCTCTTCTTCACCTGAAACATGTTAGTGGACTGAGAAGATATTGGTAACTACCTGCTGACTTATTCTTTTTCTTAACTGACACTGACCTGTTCTCACTTGGTACTCAGATTCATGGTATAAACTCCACTCCTGAAATGCCTCCTTGGCTGCCTCTTTACTGACTTTTTGACCTTTGGTTTGGAGGCCACATGCAGTGATGTGTAGGGTTTAATCCTGGCTCTATGCTCAAGAGTCAGTCCTGGCAGGGCTGGAGTAATCATATCGGGTGCTGGAGATTGATGTTGGAACAGTGATCTCTGTGTTTGTTCATGGTTCCCAGATTCTTCAGTATTTTCACTAATGAAAATATTGAATAATCAACACATTTAGGATCAGAATTGAAAATAGAAAAGTTTATGAAAATGGAAGGGAAGAGAAAAGAAATAATCAGAAGTAACTTGGTATAGGATTAAATTAAGAATAGCTCAGCTTTAGCAAGTTTTTTTTGTTTTAACTAGGAAAAATGGATTTTTGAATTACTTGGCAAGAGACAAGAATTTTACAGAGAATGCAAGGATAAATAGGGTGGTCTGGTTAGTTTCAGATCTTTGGATTATCTCTTTGGCCACTGGCCTTTTGGGTTATCTATTATCTCTTAGTCTTTCATGACTTTAAAATCTTGGGCAGAATCTAAGCATTGGTTATATGAAGTTAATAGGAAATTATTAGCATTCCATTAAAAAAAGAACCTAAGAATTTGCAGAACAGTAAAAATCTACAATCATAATTACAGCTGACAAGAGTAACTGAGGCTTATTTTGGGATTGGACATTCAGCCATGTGCAAGGCAAGGGCACTACCTACTTTATACTAACTCTCCAGGTCCTGACTTTAAATTTTTATTAATTATTTATTTTCATTTAAAAATAATATTTTTATTTAAGCACCATGATTACAAACATGTTTGTAGTTGGATTTCAGTTATAAAAAAGAACACCCATGGGTCGGGAGCAGTGGTGCAGTCGTAGGGCGTTTGGCTTGCCTGAGGTTGAACTAGGATGGACCACTGTTTGATCCCCCAGCCTCTTATATGGTCCCAAGCCAGGAACTATTTCTGAGTGCACAGCCAGGAGTAACCCCTGAGTATCCCAGGTGTGGCCCAAACCCCCCCCAAATAAAGAACACCCCCTTTCACCAGTGCAACCTTCCAACCATCAATGCCCCATCTCCCTTCTCCCCCACCCTCTCCCTGTATTTGAGAAGCATTCTGTGCTTATCTCACTCACTACCACGTCATGACAGTTGTTAGAGCAGTTATTTCTCTAACTGAACTCACCACTCTTTGTGGTAAGCTTCATATCATGGGCCAGTTATTCTAGCAGCCCTCATCTCTATTATCTCTGGGTATTATTAACGTACTATCTTTTATTTTTCTTAAATCCCATAGATGAGTGAGACTATTTTGTGTCTATTTCTCTTCCTTTGACTTATTTCACTCAGCATAATACTCTCCATGTTCATCCATGTATAGGAAAATTTCATGACTTTATTTTTTCTGACAGCTGCATAGTATTTCATTGTTTCTTAGCCACTCATCCATTGTCAGGTATCTGGATTGTTTCCAGATTCTGGTTATTGTAAATAGCATTGCAATGAATATAGGTGTGCAGAAGGTATTTTTGTGTTGTGTTTTTGTGTTCCTAGGGTATATCTCTAGGAGTGCTCTAGTTAGATCATATGGGAGCTCAATTTCAAGTTTTTTGAGGAATCTCCATATTGTTTTCCAGAAAGGCTGGACTAGGCTGCATTTCCAACAGCAATGAATGAGAGTTCCTTTCTCTATACATTCCCTCCAGCACTGATTGCTCCTGTTTTTTTGTGATGTGTGCGGCCAGTCTCTGTGGCATGAGATGGTACCTCATCGTTGTTTTGATTTGCATCTCCCTTATAATTAGTGATGTGGAGCATTTTTCATGTGTCTTTCGGCCAATTTTATTTTTAATTAATTTATTTAATTTACTTATTATTTAGAAGACTTTCTCATCGTATGACTGTTAAATAAATTTTTATTTAGTTCGCATGACTTATAATGGTTAGGTTGATAAGGTTCCATGCATATGCTCCAAAATTACATCCCAAGTGTCTCTTGCCTCCTATTATTGAATTAGGGTCATTAGCCAATCATCCCACCTGCCACTCTCCACCCACCAACACCATAGTAAACTCAGTTCTGTAAATCTCAGGTCTCAAATTCTTTCTATAGAGAAGAAATTTAGAACACAGAAAGAATAACATTTGTCTGCTTTCCAAGATTACAAAGATTGTTGCTTTAAGTACACTCCAGATAGTATTTCCTTCCTTCCTTCTTTCCTTCCTTCCTTCTTTCCTTCTTTCCTTCCTTCCTTCCTTCCTTCCTTCCTTCCTTCCTTCCTTCCTTCCTTCCTTCCTTCCTTCCTTCCTTCCTTCCTTCCTTCCTTCCTTCCTTCTTCCTCCCTCCCTCCCTTCCTTCCTCCCTTCTTCCTCCCTCCCTCCCTTCCTTCCTCCCTTCTTCCTCCCTCCCTCCCTCCCTTCTTCCTCCCTCCCTCCCTAACTCCCTCCCTCCCTCCCTCCCTTCTTCCTTCCTCCCTCCCTCCCTCCCTTCCTTCTTCCTCCCTCCCTAACTCCCTCCCTCCCTTCCTCCCTCCCTTCTTCCTCCCTCCCTCCCTCCCTCCCTCCCTCCCTCCCTCCCTCCCTCCCTCCCTTCCTTCCTTCCTTCCTTCCTTCCTTCCTTCCTTCCTTCCTTCCTTCCTTCCTTCCTTCCTTCCTTCCTTCCTTCCTTCCTTCCTTCCTTCCTTCCTTCCTCCCTCTCACCCTCCCTTCCTTCACTCCATCCTTCTTTCCTTCCCCCCCCCGCCCCTCACTTCTGGCCTACACTCGGCAATGCTCAGGGGTTAATCCTAGCTCTGCACTCAGAAGTTACTCCAGGTTGGGAGGACCTTGTGGGATGCCTGGCATGGAGCCTGCGTCAGCCGCATGCAAGGCAAATGTCCTACCTGCTGTGCTATCTATCTGATTCTCCCTTCCTTCCTTCCTTCCTTCCTTCCTTCCTTCCTTCCTTCCTTCCTTCCTTCCTTCCTTCCTTCCTTCCTTCCTTCCTTCCTTCCTTCCTTCTTTCTTTGTTTTCTTCTTTGTTTCTTTCTTTGTTTCTTTCTTTCTTTTTTCTCTCTTTCTTTCTTCTTTCTTTCTTTCTTTCTTTCTTTCTTTCTTTCTTTATTTCTTTCTTTCTTTCTTTCTTTCTTTCTTTCTTTCTTTCTTTCTTTCTTTCTTTCTTTCTTTCTTTCTTTCTCTTTCTTTCTTTCTTTCTTTCTTTCTTTCTTTCTTTCTTTCTTCCTTCCTTCCTTCCTTCCTTCTTCTTTCTTTCCTTCTTTCTTTCTTTCTTTCTTTCTTTCTTTCTTTCTTTCTTTCTTTCTTTCTTTCTTTCTTTCTTTCTTTCTTTCTTTCTTTCTTTCTTTCTTTCTTTCTTTCTGTTATTCTTTATTCTTTCTTTTTCTTTTTCTTTTTTTCTTCTTCCCTCGTTTTCTTTTTTCTTCTTTCTTTTCTTTTTGTTTCTACTTTAGGTCACACCCAGCAATGATGCTCAGGTTATATTCCTTGCTCCAAACACAGGAATCACTCCTGCAAGCTCAGGGACCATATGGGATGCCAGGGATTGAATCTGGGTCAGATGCGAGCAAGGCATGTGCCGAATGCTGTACTATCTCTCTGCCAGATATTATTTCCTAATTGAGCTGTGTCTCAAGACATTGTTCTTTAAATATTGCTTATTATTGCTTTTAAAATTTTTGCTGGTGGGGGAGCATGTTCTCCGAAGCTATTTAGAAAGTCCAGGTGGTCTCCCGGTAATTCTTTGTTCAGCCACTGCTTCATGCTAGGCCTCAAGAATATTGTGATGCTTGGGCCCTGTGGACTCAGGACTACCTGGCTATACCTGGGAACTTCTAGTTCTGCACCTAGTGAGGCTTGAGGTATGTATTTGTGTGTGTTTCTGTTTGTGTGTTTGTCTATGTCTGTGTTTCTGTGTGTGCATATGGTCTGTAATACAGTTGATGGGTGGATACAAGGCAAGTTTCTAAACTCTATACCACCTTTCTGGCCCTAAACATCCTATTTTGTTTATTTTATATAAAATTTAATTTAAAGTATCATGATTTACAAAGTCATTCATAGTTGATTTTTAGTCACATAATATTTCAACACCAGTTTCACCCCCAGTGTCCCCCATTACCATAGCTACCATACTCCATTATCCTGCCTCCATACTCCCACCTCTTGCTTGCATCTTGAGAATTCCATTATCTAGTTCAGTGGTGCAGCTTAGATCTCATGTTTTCAGTATCTTTGAATCTGTGCTCTAGATATAGAGCTATACCATTCTCCCACATCACTAATATAACAAGCCCTTACCCCGTTTCCCCATTACTTCCATTGCTCATTTTCTTCCTTCTTGCCTTGATTTCTTCCTTTCATTATCCTTTCTAAGCTCCGGGTTCAAGGGTGATCTAGGCATCCCCCCTTTAGTACATTTCTTCATCCAGTTATTTTATATACCACAGATAAGTGAGATTATCCTGTAAAAACCCTTCTTTAAAGTGAACAATTTTCATAAGAATTTTCTCCCCCTCTGACAAATTATGGTAGCTATTTGAGAGAGCTACTGTCCATTGAAGTTATAAACGATTATTAAGTTACTAAAAATGCAAAGATGAGCTTAATGCTAGAGAATATCATAACATAAAGAAACAAAAATTAAAAAAATTAAATATGAACCAGTTCCCCTAAGTTAATTCTCATCATTCAGGTCATCCACATGGAATTCAGAACTGAGAGTGCGTGCAATATCATTGGCAGCACAAAGTGATGTCAGAACCTGTTTTCATAAACCTCAGAAATGCCAACCAAGTCCCCTCTGACTGCATGGCCCCTTATCTATTAACCTTATTGATTTGGAAACCTGCCGAATCTCCCTGGAAAACTGCTCCCTGCTGAAAGGCTGAAGTGGATCAATCCTGAACCAGGAAGAAGAATTCAATAGTACAGCACTGTAAGGTCCTTTAACCATGAGGCAGGCATAAAAGTAAATCAAATTAAAGACCTTGTCATTATGCCGTTCTTTTAAGAATTGGAGATACAAATTAATTCTAAATCACCAAAATAAACTTTTATCTAAAAGGGATCTTTGGCTACACCTTTTATCCATTGTGAAGTAATTAACAGGATATAATAAAGAGCTTGGTGTGTTGATTTGTATAAATAAGTGACTTTGGTGTCAATAAAAGGCTTAAAATCAAACTTTAAGATGCTAACCTTTTGCTAAAAAAACTTTCTATTTTGCCCATTTATAGTAGAAAATAAGGTAGTAGAGAGAAAAATGTTTTTCTCAGTAGCTACTTATATACATTTATTTAACTCAGAAATTTTTCTTTTTTTTTTTTGAGATTTTTTTTCAGTAACATGTAGCACAGGTTTCTATAGCCTATAGAAACCTTACAGCCTTTCTCAAATGCATATATAGCAGAGAAGACTCTATCCAAGAAGGCTTTGAGTCCACCATTTTCTCACAAAGTCAGAATTAATTTATGTCTGTAACAGAACTCACTGCTTCAAACCCCTTCATTGTTAAATATAACTGAATTTCTTAGGAATTCAATTTTCCTCTTTCCATTTTTTTTTTTATCCAGCTCAGGGTTCTGATCTGAGCTTCAAAGGAAAATTTTATCCCCTGAAAATCAAACAATGATCTTTTTTCACTTGAAATATCTGTGTCTTACCAATACTTATCATTAAGACCTAAGTCACAGCAAAAGGGTATATTAGATGGAGATATATAATACTCAAACTGATGTTGATATTTATTTACTTTTATATTATATAGATGTACAAATATATATGTAGATTTATATTATTTGATCTTTACTTCTGAGTGTTCTTGTTTCCTAAGTATGCTTAAATGACTAGCTATTTTTTTAAAATTCGCTGTGAAATGTTAGCTAGTGCAGTGCTACTTAGGAGTTTTAAGTAAAACGCCTTAGCAATGTAAAATGCCAAGATATGTCCAGATTTAAAAAAACTTAATATTTTTGTAATCCAAAATATTTTCTATGTGATACCTTCAGAAATTTAGTGAAAAGATTACTTTCCTTTCTGAAAAGTAAATACTATGTTGCATTAAAAAATGAAAAGGCAATAAAGTCATCTTTAACATCAACATCTTGTCATATAACAAGAATAATATGAATTCATGTTTGCTTGCTATAAAGTGCTATAACTTTGATGAGTGATGCAAAATTGCCCATGTAAGACCTCAAACATAGAAAATATATGTTATCTCTATTTAATTCCTCTAGGCAAGAATATTGAATGGGGGAAACCCAAAATGACTGTTTCTTCCTTATTGACAACTCTCTAAGGAATACACTGGAATTAGTTGTGTCTGCCAACTAATTGATAATTATTTAATTAGCAATTTATAATGACAATGGGATTTTACCCCCCACCAGTCCATCTCCAAATCGTCAACCAAAGTAGACAATCTTGTGCATTTGTGGAACTAGCTCTTGGGAGTTAACCCTGGCAAAGGTGGACCTTGCTGAGCTTGCCCAAGTTAAACCGCCAAAGGCCTGTGTGCTGTCACCTCCCCAAGCCCCAACAGCAAGAGCTTTTCCCCCCATTACAATAAAGCTATCTAGCACTTACACAAGGCTTGTGTCATTAGGGATAGTTCTAAAAGCAGCTCCATTAGTGCTTTTTACAATAAAAAATAGGGTTTCTCTTCTGTCTCTTTCTTTTCTCCTCTTAGTTGGCATGAAGGTGGAATTTACTTTGGGCCCCCCGCTTGACATTTTTTTTCTTTTTAATTCCCGAGCTTCTTTAGAAAAGGGCAGCTTTTCGAACACTAAGAATGGTAACTGATAGACTATTTGCAGGAGAACTCATGAAAGTTCTCTTTGTTCTTCCTTCTTTAACCGGGTTTATCAGCCTCTCCCTCCACCCAATCAGAAAGGAAAAGGAAATGCATTTTTAATTATACTTTGATGGAGAGCACTGTGTAGAAAACTGCATACACTCCAGAATGCCCTGATCTTCTTGATTACACACCAGGTGCTTGCCAAGACCAGCAAGTCTTCATTCTAAGCAAAAGTGGATGTTCAAAATTGGCCTTTCTCCATACCATTTCCATTCAGCCTAAAGTTTTGCAACTAAGGAAAGTGTTAGAGTCAGCCTACAGGACTGGGTGCATATACATGTATATCAAATAAAACAGGGAAGTAGCTTTAAAAATATTTTTCAAATCACTGAGCCAAGGACACTGAAATCATGAGACTCAAACTTGAACAACCAGATTTAAAAAGGTGCCCGTTGAGATGGCAGGATGGGAGGGGAAAATAGGAGGTGGATTATAAAACACTGGTGGAGGAATATTGATTCTGATGTTGTATTGTTGCTGAAGTATTTTATGTCTAAAACTCAACTATGAATATTTTTTAAATCATGATGTTTTAAATGAAAATTTAAAATGTATATACATTTATGAATAATAAAGTGCATAGAATATTATATACCTGCTATATTGATTTCTCCAATCAGCCCCAAAATAATCAAATGAAACATTTTAAACTATCAAATTTGGAGGATGATTTTTGCATAACAAAAATTAACAATGTATCAACAGTCTGGCTTTTAATTTATTTTTATTTCCCTATAATTGTGGAGGCAGAAGCTGAAGAGATAGTATAAAAAAGGGAGAGCACTTGCCTTGCATGTGGTTGATCCAGGTTTTATTCCAGGCTTATCCATATGGTCCTCTGAGCCCACCAGAAGTAATTCATGAGAACAGAGCTAGTTGTAATCTCTGAGTACAGCTGGTTGTGGCACCAAATGAAAGAAAGAAGAAAGAAAGAAAGAAAGAAAGAAAGAAAGAAAGAAAGAAAGAAAGAAAGAAAGAAAGAAAGAAAGAAAGAAAGAAAGAAAGAAAAGAAAGAGAAAGAGAGAAAGAAAGAAGAAAGAAAAACAGAAAGAAGAAAGAAAGAGAAAGAGAGAAAGAAAGAAGAAAGAAAGAAAAGAAAGAAAGAGAGAAAGAGAGAAAGAAAGAAGAAAGAAAAAAAGAAGAAAGAAAAAGAGAGAAAGAAAGAAGAAAGAAAGAAAAGAAAGAAAGAGAGAAAGAGAGAAAGAAAGAAGAAAGAAAAACAAAAAGAAGAAAGAAAAAGAGAGAAAGAAAGAAGAAAGAAAGAAAAGAAAGAAAGAGAGAAAGAAAGAGAGAAAGAAAGAGAAAGAAAGAAGAAAGAAAGAAAAGAAAGAAAGAGAAAGAGAGAAAGAAAGAAGAAAAACAGAAAGAAGAAAGAAAGAGAAAGAGAGAAAGAAGAAAGAAAGAAAGAAAGAAAGAAAGAAAGAGAAACAGAAAGAAGAAAGAAAGAAAGAAAGAAAGAAAAAGAAAGAAAGAAAGAAGGAAGGAATAAAGAAAGAAAGAAAGAAAGAAAAGAAAGAAAGTAAAAGAAGAAAGAAAAAGAAAGAAAGAAAGAAAGAAAGAAAGAAAGAAAGAAAGAAAGAAAGAAAGAAAGAAAGAAAGAAAGAAAGAAAGAAAGAAAGAAAGAAAGAAAAAGAAAGAATTGTGGAGGCCACACCCAGGATGCTTAGGGAACTTGAGAAATGCTGAGGAAAGATCTTATGGTCTCACATATACAAGGCATGTGCTGTCTTACTTGAGATACATCCCAACCCAGGATTATTGGATTTTTTTTCCTTAGATCTTTCATTCTAAGAGATCAGTTGAGAATATATAGATAATTGGAACAACTATTTCAGCTGATTATTCATTTTTGTAATTTTCAATTGACATAAAAATTACTCAGTATCCTGGTTTATAAGGTACACTTTTATTCCTCTAAACCTTCTATACTGTTTGATAAAATAATCCCTTTTGTTTGAAAAGTTTAATGCCCAGAAAAGTATAGCACACAGACACACAACATGTGTATTGGAAGACTTGATAATATTTAGGCTCACTATGTACTATAAGAACAAGTTTGGTACATAGACTATAATTTTAAAGCAAGGTTTATGTTAAAAAATTATTCAGAAAGTCAGTTAGCTTAGGTGGACCTTAAATACCCTCAGTTCTGTAAATCTCTGAACAATGAAGCCTCTATTCAACTTGTGTTGGAAAATTTCCTGGATCCAGGATGTAATCTGTCATTACCAATTGTGACTCTGCTTCAATCCTCAACCTGATCAGTCTGTTCTCAGCTACCATGGCCACATAATGAAAACTGATGGCCAAGGACCAACTCAGAAGAGCACTTTGACCTTTGGAAATCTGCTGTGTTTTCTTCAATAGAACACAGTAGAGGAAAGTGTAATTGATGGCAGATATTATAATCCTTGATGGCTTTGATGATTGGACCACAGTTCTAAGAAGCCATGATTAAATATGAATCTTGAGTTCATCTATTTTTTTTTCTTCATGACTTTGGTTCAGATCCTGCATTTCTCTGGGCTTACTCAAAGCTTATACTCAGAGATCACTCCTGGTGAGGCAAAAAGTACCATATGGTGTGCAGTGGATTGAACCTGGTACGATCATATACAAGGCAAATGCCCTACAAGCTGTACATCCTCTCTGGTTCCCATGAGTTCATCTCTTGAGGTCTCTATATCTTCATTAAGATAGAGACATATGTTAAATGTAAAAATAAGTATGAAAATTGTGGTTACATATATATATATATTTGGTTTTGGGGCCACACCCAGCAGTGCTCAGGGGTTACTCCTGGCTGTCTGCTCAGAAATAGCTCCTGGCAGGCACGGGGGACCATATGGGATACCGGGATTTGAACCAACCACCTTTGGTCCTGGACCAGCTGCTTGCAAGGCAAACACCGCTGTGCTATCTCTCTGGGCCCCGTGGTTACATATTTTATAGTAAAGGGAATAGTAAATAAATATTTTACTTCTTATCTTTTTTGTCTGAACACTGAGAACTATTACAGCCAAAATGAAGATGGGACATTCTGTAAAATTGAATACATACAATATTAAAGTTCTCTGATGTCAAGCATATATTCTTAAACTACACTTAATTCATGGAACTTAAATGAGTTCAATGGGGGATAAAGTGCCTTTCCTTATCAGTATCAAAGTCAGGTTTTACTGTGAGATTTTCTGTTATCATTTGATGTGCTATTGCTTTGGCTTATTTTTATTTTATTTATTTGGATATTTTGGAGGGATACTTGGTGGTGTTTAGTCCTTGCTACTGGGCCTGTGCTAAGGAATTGCTCCTGGTGAGACATTGGGGACTATATGGAATATTGTGACTTGCCCGTTGTACTATATCTGTGGCCTCACTATGTCTTATTATAAATGGAGTAGAAAGAACATTTTTTCATAAATAAACAGACACACTAAATTTTAAGTGCCAGATACAATATTCTAAGTGTGTGCTGAAGTTCAAGGATTTTGTTTTGAATTATTTTAATGGGAAAACACTTTAAAACTGTTAATGCCACATTATTTATGAATAAGTGATTTGTGCAAGTTATCAGAGGCTTTAATTAGATAAGCTAGATTACATCTATCCAGATGTTGACTGTCAAAGCTGAAGAGCAACCAACAGTTGCAACATTTTTTTGTCTTCACCACTTTTCACTGGATACAAACAACAGCCACAAACGATTTGGGAAAAGCATGGCCAGTGTCCAGCCTTAGAGTTTTTGAGTATGTTTTGTCTGCTCAAAGATATGACAGATGCTGATGTTGGCTTGGCAGCTGTAAGAATCTGTCTCACTGTTCTATATTCTTGGCATCTGTAGCCAGAACCATTTGGAAGATGTACTCCTCTTGCCTTTTATTAAAGACTGATGCTTTTCCATTTTTCTTGGTACTTATGTGACTGATTTTCTTTTGCACAATTTATTTAAAAATTATTTTTGTTTATTTATTTATTTGTTTTATTTTTAGTCACATCCAGCTGCTTTCAGGAGTTACTCCTGGCTCTGGGCTCAGAAATCGCTTCTGGCAGGCATGGGGGGACCACATTGCTGGAAATTTAACCACCGTCAGTCCTGGATAGGCCATATGCAAGGCAAACACACCCTAATGCTGAGCTATCTCTCAGGCCCTGCAAAAACAATTATGTTTTGTTTTATAAACCTATGTAAACATTCATACCATTAAAAGACAACAATGCCACATCGCTGAACCCAAGTGCCATAATTTACTTGTATATGGTCTTAGAGACTATTAAGTGAAGTAAGTTATGGTTTTAAAATTTTGCAATTAAAATTACTTTAAATGTGTTTGTGAAATTACAAAAAAAAAAGACATCTTTTGGGAAGAAAGAGATCTATGTTAGAGGCCAAGATAAAAACATTATGAAGAAGCTACTTTTTTCTTCCACCATAATAATTAATGGAAGTCAGGTCCAGGATATGGAATTTTGAGGGATCACTCATTGTTGGGCTCAGGGAACATGTAGTACCTATGCTAGAATCTGGGTTGATTGTATGCATAACAAATACCTAACCTGACATACTATCTTTGGCGTCTTATCCAGTATTTTATATTTACTTAAGTCAGTGTTCAACATAAAGGCAAAGCACATATGTTCAAGAACTAATGGTACATTGATCCCACAGGAATGACAAAAATTGGTCACCTGATAGATGGCTACAGAAAACAAGAAAAAGTACTTGGAAATGAGTTTTAAACTTAGTTAAATGCAGAATTAAGTTAAATAATTGTGGAAACCATGATTATAGTATAAAACGAAAATTTGTCAACAAAGCATGAAGAAGAATGGTGAGAAAATCAGTGTTAAAGCACTGCCCAAATCGCATATGGTTAATACACAGGGTAGCATCATTTTGACTAAAGTACTTTTAATTTTGGAGTTATGGAAGAAAAGAAGGGGCCAGAGTAACTCTCAATATTATATGGTGCTTACTGATATAAAAAATTAAGAAGAAATGACAATTTAGGCCAGACAAGGGTTACATCTCCCCCACATTCTTTCTGTAAATCTCTAGTCTTTGACATGATGGGATTTGGAGCTCACTTCTTTGGGAGAAAGAGTTAAATGATTGCTGACATTAATGGGTTCCTTTGCAACAGGAGATAGCAGAGCTCCTTTATTCCAAAGTATTCTTTATTTTTTATTTTTTATTTTTTGGGTCACACCCAGCAGCGCTCAGGGGTCACTCCTGGCTCTTTGCCCAGAAATCGCTCCTGGCAGGCTCGGGGGACCATATGGGATGCCGGGATTCGAACCACGGTCCTTCTGTGTCTAAGGCAAACGCCTTACCGCTGTGCTATCTCTCCGGCCCCTATTCCAAAGTATTCTATTTTTCTATATCTTTCTCTGTCTCTCTGTCTCTCTCTCTCCCTCTTGCTCTCTCTCTCTCTCTCTGTCTGTCTCTGTCTCTCTTTCTCTTTGTCTCTCTCTGTCTCTGTCTCTCTCTCTGTCTCTCTCTCTCTCTTTCACACACACACACACACACACACACACACACACACACACACACACACACACACACACACACACACACACACAGTAAAGTTAGTAAGCCAGAAAGACAGTTCTCAGCAGAAATCAAATAAGTCAGCATTTTGATATTGGCCTTCCCAATCTCTAGAACCAAAACAAAATAAATTTAAGTATAATTTGTTTAAAAGACAGTTTCTGTTGTTTAAACCATTTATTTGGTGAATGGTATATTGCAGTGGATTAAGGCATATTTTCTGCATACAGCACTGGAGAATTGGATAAATGATTCTGGAGGGCTAGAGAAGATAGAAATCAGAGATAGAAATTTAGATCATTTAAGATAACATTTACAGTCAAACCCGAGATATATTGCTCAAGTCTGCTTTGCATTTTTGGTGTAAGTCCTCTTCATTGGGAAATGAATGTGACAGCCAAGTTTATTTTTTCAGTTTATTTTTAAAATCCACACTAAGTTCTTTTTTGCGTTCCTTATTTCTTTATCACAATGACTTATTCTGTAAGGGCAGTAATAAGGCTACAAATAACAGTTTGAAATCCACTCATGCTCTCATTTAACTCTATACTATTAAGTATACATCTTGAAGAACTCATTCTACCTATTTCTAGATAATATCATTACCACAAGATATTCCCATTGCTTTTCTTTTCTTTTCTTTTTTAATTTTTGGGAATCAAATCTCAATGTTCCAATTCCCATAATTGTTTATTTCTTTAATTAGTTTGTTTTGCTTTGTTAGGCTATGCTCAGGGCTTACTCTTGAATCTGTAGTCAGGGATCATTCTTGGTGAAACTTGAGGAATTTATGAAATGTTTCAACTTTCGTTTGTTTGTTTTTTTTTGGGGGGGGCACACCTGGTGACACTCAGGGGTTACTTCTGGCTATGAGCTCAGAAATCGCTCCTGGCTTTGGGGACCATATGGGATGCTGGGATTCGAGCCACCGTACATCCTAGGTAGAGTGGACAAGGTAAATGCCTTTCCTCTTGTGTCACCACTCCGGCCCCATGTTTCAACTTTTTATAACTGTAGAACATAATAAAAAACTCACATGAGTACCTTGGTTAGAATAGTATAGGGCATAGCTTATATCTTTATGATATTTGCATACCCTTTTTTACTTGTTCCCATCATATGCTAGGTGCTGGGTTCCTAACTTCAAGAAGTTACAACAGCCAGAGTGATAGTTCCAGTACTACTACTAGTAAAGCACTAACAATTCTCATTATATGCTCTTCTGAGCTCCCCTGAGCTAAGGGTAGTCCTTAAGCACAGAGTTCTGATCACCTCTGGGTTTGGCTCCCACACCAAACTAATAATAAAACACAACAAATGTGGACAAATTAATAGTTGAGGAACACCTATTGTAAGTGAATTTGTTTTTATCTTTACCAGACATGTTGATCACACTCAAACAGTTAAAAAAAAAAACGGTTCATATTAGGAGGGGCTTTAAGATAAAGGCTGAATGATAAGCATGTTCATCAAAAGAAAAGAGAAGATGGGTTTCAAACAGTGAGGAAGCATGTACAAAGGCACTGGAGTAGGAAGAGACACTGGTAATACAAAAGAACTGACAGAAGTATGGTAGCTAGAATGACCAGGAAAGGAAGAATGTGGTATCTGAGGAGGAATGGAGGATAAAATAGCAACATGGTTCTCTTTCTCCAAGTTTTATTCTTTTATTTTTTTTCAAATTGCCAAGATTTTCTTTCAAAGCACTAAAGAGTTTTATATGTAGTGAGGATTATCTTCAGAAGTTTGCTTTAACAGAGCAGGGAAAAAAGATCTTTGACTATTTTTTAAATGAAGGGAATGAGTTATGATTATGCTATTCAGAGTCTTTAGTTGCCATGAAAAATAGAAAAAGAGGCTATGGGTGCATCGATATATATTTATCTGGATGAACTTTACTATATTCAACACAATGAAAATATTTTGAAATTGTTCAACAAGTTCAAAACTAGAAAATATTGCCATGAAGAATTACTTTAAACTTACTAAGTAAAACGATTTTGGGAAATAAACTCGCTTTTCATCAATATCTTAGTTCTTACAAAAGAAATATAGCACTTATAAAGTATTAACCAAATTCAGGTCTACCTCAGAGGATATTATAGAACTGGCAATTTAGCAAGTAAACTTGTAATCTTTCTTTTTTTTTGTAATATTTCTTCAGACAGCATATAAACATATCAATAGTCTATGGAACCCTAATGCAATATCATACCTTCTAAGATTGTTTTCTTTTCTTTGCAACCTAGACAAATAAAACAGACAATACAAAATAATCAAATAACTGAATAACTAAATGGACAGTTTTCTTTATAGAGCTGCTCCATCTTAACTGCTTCAGAAGAAAAAAGGAAAAAGAATGCAATAATATTACTTCAGAACACATGCATAATGGAAGAATTTCAAAACAGAATGAGGCTTGGCTTTGAACTATCCAAACTTTTCAAATTGCAAATTGTTCAGGAATAGACCATGATTTCTCTCATTTATTTTTCCCAATCAGGAGGAAAATAGAACATGATTTTCTTAAGGATTTCAACTTATCTAATTGCTTAATAGCAATCTGAAGAGACCATCCATGATAAATTCATGAAGAATGAATATATATCAAATGCCTAGCTCAATTTTCATTATATACAAAATTTGAAAGAAAAATAAGTATTAATGTTGATGTGACAATTCACATTAAGATTATAATTCATAGTATGTCTAATGTAACTATAACAAATAAGTTATCATAAATTATGATAGGATATCATTCACTAAAGTATTTTTACTTTAGTAGATTTTTTATTTGTTTTTCAAATAAAAAATATTTTCCTTTTTTCCTTCTTTTCTTCCTTCCTTCCTTTCTTCCCTCCCTCCCTCCCTTCTTTCCTTTTTCCCTTCCTCCCTCCTTTTCCTTCCCTTCTACTCTCCTTTCTTCCTTCCCTTCCTCCTTCCTTCCTTCCCTCAATCCTTCCCTCTCTCTTTCCTTCCATACTTCCTTCTCTCTCTTCTTCCTTCCCTCCATCTTTCCCTTCCTCCTTCCTTCTTTCCTTCCTTCCCTCCCCCTTCCTTCCCACCTTCTTCTTTTCCTTCTTCCTTCCATTCTTTCTTCTTTCCTTCCCTCCTTCTTTACCTTTCTCCCTTTTCTTTCGCTTTCTCCTTCCTTCCCTCCCCCTTCCTTCCCACCTTCCTTATTTTCCTTCTTCCTTCCTTTCTTTCTTCTTTCCTTCCCTCCTTCTTTACCTTTCTCCCTTTTCTTTCCCTTTCTCCTTCCTTCCCTCCTTCCTTCTTTTCTTCCTTCTCTCCTCTCTGTCCTTCCCTCCACCACTTCTTCCTTCTCTCCTTACTTCCTTTCTTCCTTCACTACTTCCATCTTTCCCTCCTTTTCTCTTTCTTTCCCTCCCTCCTTTCTTCCTTTCTTTTTTGTCCCTCCTGGCTCTCCTTGCTTCCTTTCCTCCTTCCTTCTCTTCCTTCCCTTTCTTCCTTTATCCATCCTTTCTTCCTTCATCCATCCTTCCTTCCCTCTCCTTTCTTCCTTCTTTCCCTCCTTTCTTTCTTTTTCTTTCTTT
Organism: Suncus etruscus; assembly: GCF_024139225.1. Taxonomy (NCBI): domain Eukaryota; kingdom Metazoa; phylum Chordata; class Mammalia; order Eulipotyphla; family Soricidae; genus Suncus; species Suncus etruscus. Next base: position 19,728,178 of record NC_064860.1, read on the forward strand.
CTTTTTCTTTCTTTCTTTCTTTCTTTCTTTCTTTCTTTCTTTCTTTCTTTCTTTCTTTCTTTCTTTCTTTCTTTCTTTCTTTCTTTCTTTCTTTCTTTCTTTCTTTCTTTCTTTCTTTCTTTCTTTCTTTCTTTCTTTCTTTCTTTCTCTCTCTCTCTTTCCTTCCTTCCTTCCTTCCTTCCTTCCTTCCTTCCTTCCTTCCTTCCTTCCTTCCTCCCTCCCTCCCTCCCTCCCTCCTTCCCTCCCTCCTTCCCTCCCTCCTTCCCTCCCTCCTTTCCTCCCTCCTTCCCTCCTTCCCTCCTTCCCTCCTTCCTTCCTTCCTTCCTTCCTTCCTTCCTTCCTTCCTTCCTTCCTTCCTTCCTTCCTTCCTTCCTTCCTTCCTTCCTTCCTTCCTTCCTTCCTTCCTTCCTTCCTTCCTTCCTTCCTTCCTTCCTTCCTTTGTGGTGCTCGGGGTTTATTTCCAGTTATGTACTCAGAAATAACTCTTAGTGGATTTGGTGATCAAATCTGGGTAAGTTGTCCTAAAGGCAAGCATCCTACTCACTGTAGTATTGCTATGGTCCCTGAACTTGCTTATTTCTTTTTTTTTCTTTGCCTTTTTTGTCTATCTTATCGTTTACATTAAAGGAGGAAACATAAAAAGCTAGTATGGTAGTCACTTCTCTAGTAGATTTTAGAATTCTGAAAAATATTTAATTTCTGAATCAAAATAGAGAAAAACAATCATTTCATATCTAAGAAATCACAAATGCTCATAGAAAGAGATCTTCAAAATCAAAGTCCTAGGGTTCTTTGTCTACAATAACCGCAGAAGGTTAAAAAAAATGCCAAGTAAAGGAATGTCAAATTAGGGTTCAAAATATTGTGATCTATTAAATGTACAAAATCAAGCTTAATATATCTCACAATTTTTCCAGATAAGTCTTAGATTCTGTCTACCATCCTTAGATTTTTTCTTTGTTTTGGGGCTCAATTGTGCTCAGGTCTTACTTCTGATTCTGTGTTTGGTGATCACTCCTAGTGACCATATGCAGTGCCAGAGATTGAACTGGAGTTGATATTATGCAAAGTGAGTGTCTTAATAACTAAACAATTTTTCTGGATTTTTTGGTCATTTTGTAATATGAAAGGTCTAGGGACCACAAAGATAACACAAAGGGCAAAAGCACAAACTATGTATGCATGGTGCACTCACTTTGATGCCTAACACTTCATTCCCCTTTACCACCCCCCAACACCTGAAACATATACCTGTGGTGTTTGAGGACTGATGGGCCTAAACATGAAAGCATTTTGAAAGATTGGTAAAGTGTTTCTGGGCTCCAAGAGCAGTGTTTAGGAATATCCTAAAATAAAAATATGTGCATGACATATATTTGTCACATATAATATATAACTATGTATACAATGAATGTACTATTAATTAAAATATATGTTTTTCTTTCATATCCCAGTATATTTTTCCTATAAAAAGCATAGATTGGGCCCGGAGAAATAGCACAGTGGCGTTTGCCTTGCAAGCAGCCGATCCAGGACCTAAGGTGGTTGGTTTGAATCCTGGTGTCCCATATGGTCCTTTGTGCCTGCCAGGTGCTATTTCTGAGCAGACAGCCAGGAGTAACTCCTGAGCACCGCCAGGTGTGGCCCCCCCCAAAAAAAAGCATAGATTATAGATATGAGTACTGACTTTCCCAAAATTCTAGAAAACTAGAAAGAGAATCTGGCCTTCTATTTTGTGGCTCATTATTCATCATAGTCTATAAATGTCACAACCATTCAGAAATGATTGTACAATAACTGTCTTAGGATAATATAAAATTTTATACAACATACAAATTCCTTACTTCTTAGTTCCTGTACAACAATATAAAAATATGTGGTGTTAAGCATCAAACCCAAGCCTATAGCATGCAAACAATGTACACTTGAGATATCTCTCTGTTCCCAGAATTTTAAATAAAACTTTTATATCAGTTAGAAAGACATATATGCATGTTTTAAAATATAAAAATAATATTTAAAAAATTACTAATATTTATAGTCTTACAATCAGTAAAGAAAAAATTAATTGCATGAATGTACTCATATAAAGGAAACATTATATTAGAATAACATAAAATAAACATCAGAAATCACTTAAATATTTTAATAATCATATTCAAGTTAAATAGGCAATACTTCTGTTAAAGCATAATGAACTTGTTCTATAAAATGCTATGTGTATTCATAGCATAGAAAAACTAGTTTAAAAGTGATCAGAAAAAAATATACCTTGTAAGTTACTAAAGATGTGGTAAACAATCAATAGTAATATCATCTAATAGAATTTAGAAAAACATCAGTGAGAGTAATAAAATTTTACATTTATTAAAAATAACTGCAATGATATTAAGCATACATATTTAATAAGATAGATTCAAGCTATAGAAAAAATTAACTGACAGAATGATATAGAGAAAAGGGCAAGACTGCACACATAGTACAGGTTGTTTGAACATACTTACCAACAATTGGCAGAGCAAATAAAATCCAGGTTGTTTAAAAAATTGGTTTATCAAAAACAAAGAGGACATGGTTATCTCAGAGAAGTGACTTGACCATAAATCTGGAGAAAATCACCCAGTCTTCCCTCTTTCTGATTCTGTTCTGCAGCAATATTGTAGTATCTAACTTACTGGTTCTACCTGATGAAGTGTCCCTCACTGCTCCAATTTCAAAATATTTCCATCAATAACATGTTCTTCCTTTCAACTCTAAAAATTTCCCTTCTAATTAAAAACTTAGACATGATGCTACAGATATTGAGTAAAGCATGGCATTTAGAGATACATTTGTAGAGAACTGACATTTTCTACAATGTTGACTACACCTCTGCATTTCAGAGGGAAATTCACTTTGATATCTTCAGTGAATTTCTACAGTTGCCTTCATATCAGTATTGGATTGTGTTCTAGGTCTCAAAAAGGTAGTAATTAAAAATATAACATGGTAAGATCTTTAATGTGCCTACTTTGATACTAATGTGCTGGTTGGAGTTTGGTCTTTCATTACCATTTAATAGTCAAAGGATATTTATTGGGGGCATAATTTGTAATCTGAACCCCAGAACATAAAGTCAAATAAAATATATAGTCAAATATGATTTCTACCCTTAAGACAATTTCATTTATTAGAGTAAAGAAAATGAAGAGATAAATAGCTCAAAAAGTAAATATACACAGACACACACATACAGACTTATAAGAAAAAGCTGCCTTACGAAGAAAAATAGAGAAAATACATGAAATGAAAAAGGATAAAGTGATAGCCTATAAGATAGGGACCCTAAAACTACTTCCATATTTCTTTCCCAGTTTCCTTAATGCAATGTGATATAGACTTCATTCAGGGCTACACAATATATCTACATACACAGATTAAAAATTATTATGTCTTTCCTCCAGATACTTTAGCTTTATTTCAGGTGTTTGAATTGTTTCTATTTTTATTTTAATATAGTTAATATTGTAGCCCCATCCCCCCCATTCTTTGTGTCACCTTACCTACAAGAAAGACCTTCCCATTTCTGGGAGGGGTCTTGGAAAGTTTACAAAAGGTTTGGCCTCAGGGGCAAAAGGGAATTTGCCTGGATGGAGAAGTAGGAGGAAAGAGGAGATGGCTGAGGGACAAGGTACAATGTAGGGCTGAATAGGAATTCAGCATAAATGGTTATGATAGGCCACACATGTTGGCTAGGGCAAATAAAGATGTGTTCTCTCTGGAAGCCTGACTGCATGTGAGTTTTCTATCAGCCACAATCACCTCAGAACCATCAGCTCGACAGGAGGTGCATACACGTGGTCCTAGGCTGGAGGAGAAAGGCCTCCATCACCATTCACCTCCATCCAAGCCCATCCAAAGGGCTTTAATGCAACAAATATTACATTAGTCTCCACTTGTTCAATGGAATGATGGAAATGCGTTGTTGACATTTGAAAATGGTCGGTACTAATGAAACATTTAGAACTCAAGTTCTGCAAAGAGCAGCTTTAAGAACGTGAACAAAATTTACTTCTTTATTTAAAAAGATATTCATTCTATTTGACATTTTTAAGACAAATTAATTGCAAATCTAAAATTATAGAGTTTTCACTTACAGTATGAATTATAATATAGAAAAACATCTCTTCACTCTGTATACTTGGTACATATTTTATTTGCACATCCATTGTAATCCTAAATATCATATGATATTTAGGTCTGCGTGAATGAATTAGGGTACATTGATCGCAGTTGGAAAATATGAGTCACTCTTACTGATCATTGTGTATCATGCCAAAGCTGTCTTATTTGCTAGCAAAATATGAGTTTATTGAAGTCCATCCCAAGTAATCATCTGTATAAACAATGATATGTGGTTTTAAACTTGAAACACATTTTCTAACCAGCTGAACTAACTATGTTATTTAACTTTTACTCAAGAGCAAAATTACCTGCTGTGACATTTCTTAAGTGGGAAAAAATGTATTTGATGGAATAAACTGATGGTTTATTTGATCTGATTCTGGCTCTTCATCACAAGAACAGCACATTTTACCCAGATGTATCATCACATAAAAAAATATTCTTATTGGTTCAATCCCCAATATCATATATGGTCCCCTGAACACCACAAATAATGAACCCATGAGCATTTCCAGTGTGACCACTAAACTAAGCAAAACTCATTTTATTTCATCCAATAGTGATTCTTCATCACAAAGAGAACAATTTTTACCCCAATATATTATTACCACATTGAAAAAATTTATTTTAATGGGACCCTTTGTTCAAGCTGTGGGTTGAAGTTAAAACAGAATAATAGCTCGATTAAAATTTAATTTAAATGAGTAATAAACCAATTATTTAATGTAGTATGGTATTATAAATTAAAAATATTGCTCAAGCGGTAAAGCTTCTGCCTTGCCCATACTAGGATGGACAGCAGTTCCATCCCCCAGTGTCCCATATGATCCCCCAAACCAGAGTGATTTCTGTTTTTTTGATTTAAGTCATACTGTGCTTAATGTGTAAAATATATGTTTTCAAAAAGAGATGTGTAAGTCATTTATATGCCATTGTAAGGAGAAAAGGAGTGAGCTGATTTAGATGCTTTGGAAACCAAGAGAGAGCTGGAGGAGATTCTAATCTAGATTTTACAAAACAGCAGGACTAGTTTCATCAAGTAAGACTTACATCGGGTACAACCTCCTTATACTCCCAATTCATCAACAACACTGCTAACTGAAGCAAAGTCACTGTTGATTCTACTACCACTTCTGAGTCTCTGTGCAAAGGTGACTAGCATCGAAATTTGCTGTACCTGCACAGAACAATCAACAATCTAAAGATGGGACCCTTGGATATTGCTGTAGAGATCCCTGTTTTCACTTTGATGGTGGAAGCGTGTTCAAAGCAGCATAAAGATGCTTTAAATTTCATTTCTAAATTTTTTGAATGCTTACAAAGATGAAACATAATACATGCTGCAAAAGACTACATATGCAAAATGTCTTTAATCTTACAGGTCCTCCAGTGCAAAGTGGGCATTAGAGATGTTGATTTACAGTTGCCTAAAGCTAACATGTTGGGTATACAGTTACATAAAATAGGTCTGAAGCATTTTACTAATGATAAATCATCAAGAAATTTACTTGGTGTGAAACCACCATGAACAATATTATAAATCAGGGCTGGAGAGATAGCATGGAGGTGGGGCATTTGCCTTGCATGCAGAGGATCGGTGGTTTGGGTCCTAGCATCCCATGTGGTCCCCCATGCCTGCCACGGGCAATTTCTGAGCACAGAGCCAGGAGTAACCCCTGAGCGCTGCTGGGTGTGACTCAAAAACCAAAACAAACAAGCAAAAAAAAAAATAAACAATATTATAAATCACTAAATGACAAGTTTATTTTTAAAAATGTATTTTTATGTATTTTATTTATTTAATTTTAAAAATGTATTCTAAAACAAAAAATTAAAATTTTGAGAATGGTTCAATTATCCTGCAGTGTTTAGTAGAAAGGGCCAGAGAAATACTGAAAACTACCTGTGAGGTTGGCATTTAACTCCTGCAATAAATGCACATTATTGTAGTCATGAAGAATTTGTTATAAGGTGCCACAAAGATAATAGCAATTTTAATGCTTCTTGACTTAAATGTGGCTGATCCCAGTTAGATCTCTGGCACTTCATATTCCCTAAGGAGACCTTCAGCACAAAGCGAGGGGTGTAGCAATTACCCCACTTCAGTATTTTGTTATAATTCATCTGAAGGAGACCTTCAGCACAAACCCTCAGGTGTAGCAAATACCCCACTTCAGTATTTTGTTATAATTCATCTATTTCTCGATAAATCAATAGAACCTGTTATCTTTAAAGTTAGCAGCGAGTAAATGGGTTATAACTTTCCCAGGACATGAAGAGCAATTTTTAGATATGCTTTACTTTTCTTTAAATAGGTTTTTGTTTGGGGGAAATTCAAGCCTCTTAGAGCCAGTGTCAAAGGAATCTGATTTTGATTTTGGGGGGCCCTATTTCAAAGACTAATGATTCACAGACAGCATTTATTTCAATTAAACTGTTCTCTAGGTCCTAGGATTTGTTAGTTTGCTTTCTCTATAAATGAAAACTACGCAAAGAACAAAAGCTTAATGCAAAATAAAATCCTACGTAGAAACTAAATTCTATTGTCACTACTTAGCTGTTAGAATAAAGCTAGTTAGCTGATGATTTGGCCTCCTAACTGAGCTCTTTTTTCAATCTTGCTCACTCTAGCATCACAGGTTCCCTTTCAAGACTCCAGTCCATTCTATAATGTTCTTTAAAGTGAAGGGGTAAAAAGCTTTCTCAGCTCTTCCTAGCTACTCTGAGCACTGTGCGACCTTCCTTCCCAGGGGACAGACTGCAAAATTTCTCCCAATCTAGGTCAGACCAGATCCATTCTTCTCCGTCTGCCTTCTGGCATTTATTTCTCTCTACAGAAAAGGGTCAGATATTCTCTGGCTGTAGCGTGTTTGCTATTCATTTTCATTGTTAAATGAAGTCTGTTGAAACAACATAGAACCGATAGATAATGATTTCCCCTCACCGTAAAAAGAAGTCAGAGTCCAGCTCTGTAGCAGCCACAATCTGGGAGCTGCCCACACCCCTGTATGCTCACCTTTTCTGCTCTTGCAGATGGCACCACATTACAATCACCTGATCTCCCTCCTTGCCCAGTGTAGTGTCCCAGGCAGAGCAAATATGACTGAACAGAGAGTTCACTCAGCCTCCACAATGAAGTGGAGGCCTGGAGTTGGTAGTTCAATAGTTGTCATCCTCTGCTTTGCAATGGGGCAAACATTGAGACATCTTTTCCCCTTTCCCTTCCCCTTTCTTTTCAACCACCTCCTACAGTCCCCAGGGACTCACGATGGCAACTTCTTTATTAACAAAGATTCATTGCCACCTGCATCTTCTATCTCTTTCATCCACCCGTGCAACCTCAATGATTTCTGGACTCACTTTGCAAATTATCTGCTTGGACTCATTCCTATTACAAGGTTAAGGCTGACAGATCAAGAAACCAAAAGAAGTGAGGCTGAATAAGAAAGAAGGAAGATGAAAAAAGGAGAGGAAGAGAAGTGAGAGGGAGGAAATAAGGGAAGGGGATAGAAGAGGAGGGAAGAGAAAAAAGGAAGCGCAGAAGACAAAAGAAAAGGAAGGGGAAAAGAGGGAAAAGGAAAGGATGGGAGGAGAGGAGAAAGAAGACAATAGGAGGGGAAGTGAAGAGTAAGGAAAAGGGAAAAGATACAAAGAGAGAAGGATGGGAAGAAAGAGAAGGGAAGGAAGTGAAAGAAAAGGAAAGAAAGGGAAAAGAAGGGAGGGGAAGATAAAGAAAAGGGAAGAGAAGGAAGAGGAAAAGAGGAAGAGAAGTGAAAAACCATAAAAATAAAAAGCTTGATTCAAGAGATTTGGTGATAAAAATATTGTTTTGCTTGCTTTATTTTTTATTATATATAATTTTTATTTTGACCATATTGGCTTCATATCTTCCACAGTAAGTATTAACATTGAGTCAGGGGAATTCCCATCACCAAATTTACCCTCCTTCCACCCCTGTTTCCATCTTGCATCCCATATCCCCCACCCTCACCTCCCGGGCTGCTAGAATAAGTTGTCTCCTCTGTGTCTAGCTTACTACTTAGTGATCATATATCTGTTTGGTCCTGGTACCCTCCTTTATTTCCCCCTCTATTTGAGAGATGGAACTAGATAGTTCAAGCTATGTGGTTTAGTTTGAAGAAAAGAAAAGCAATAAAGTGGGAGTAAAAAGCAAATAAGCCGAAAATTGGTGTAGTACTTCTAGAACAGGGGTCTCAAACTCAGTTTACCTGGGGGCCGCAGGAGGCAAAGTTGGGGTGAGGCAGGGCCGCATAAGGGATTTCGCTTACCGAATATTTGCAATAATCAATCACATTAGTAAGAAAAAATTGCACGCATTAAACATTTGCATACCCTGAACAGAACTGCTGGGGTATGCGAATGTTTACTGTGATTTTTTCTTACTAATGCGATTTTTATTGCGATTATTCGGTAAGCGAATAATCGCGAATGCTGAGATATTTGAAGGCCGGCTGCGGGCCACAAAATGTACGGAGGGCCGCAAACGGCCCACGGGCCACGAGTTTGAGACCCCTGTTCTAGAGGCTCTCAACCTCAGTTTGAGAGAAGACAGGAAAAAAGGAATTGAAATGCCACAATACAAAAAGAAATACCAATAAAATATCCAGTGAGCACTATAGCACTAAAGGCAAGCACCACATAATAGTTTCAGTCCTGAAATAAAACCATGCCAGAGCACAAAAAGAAAGATAAAATAACATAAGATTGGAGACATAAACTTCAATATCTATACCAAAACAAAGTCAAAAAATAAAAATAGATAAAAAAAGATTATTTTGTGCCTTTTCTTTTTCCTGCATAGGCATAGTAAATATTGGGGGCATTAGAAAGGGAATATCCTTGGCCAAGATACAGGTTTTCTCCACCCTTGAAGTATAGTGTCATGGGATTGACTGTAGACTCCTTGTCCGTTCATTGACTCTCCCCTCGGTGCTTTTGTGGTGTATTGAAGACTTCTGCTTCGTCATGGGTGATAAAATCAGACTTCTGTATCTAGAGATCTTGGTAGCTGCACAGGTCAAGGAATGGAGCTTATGATGACGTCTTTCTTTGTGGTTCTAGGAGTTCTGTTCCTTCCCTGTCGTTTTAATTCATCTTCTGTAGTTGGTGGTCATGGTCATTGTGCTGCTCCTAGGATGGAGTCTGGGATAGAGTCTTTCATTATGTTTCCAGAAGACCCATTCAGATGCATTTGTCTCAGTCTCTAATTCCAGAGATCTTGTTTGTTGTATGAATTGTAGACCAAAGCCTGCTTTATTTTTAAGCAATGAAAATGTTTTGGAATTTCTAAAATCTGAATGAAGAACTATTTAAAATAAAATTGAATGTTTAAAAATAAATAATAAAATTGACAACTATTAATGGCTCTTATGAATGAGAGAAATATGTTCAGTGCTATGAAGTGATAAAATAACTGCATAACTATTTTTTGATATTATAATCTGTGTTAGTCTACAGTTTCGTTTGAGCGAAGACTGGAAAAAAATAAAACAACTTTTAACTTTATAGACAAGATTAAATATGGCAACTATTACCTTGATCTCCAAGCTCTTCAGCTTGTATATCCAACCTAAGGTACATTGAAGCATGAACTTGTTTATCCAAACTAAGATACTTTTGTTCACCATGATTTTTCTTTTCTTTTCTTTTTCTTTTTTTTTTTTTTTTTTTTTGGTTTTTTGGGCCACACCCATTTGATGCTCAGGGGTTACTCCTGGCTAAGCACTCTGAAATTGTCCCTGGCTTAGGGGGGACCATATGGGATGCCTGGAGATCGAACCACGGTCTCGATCTTTCCTTGGCTAGCTTTTGCAAGGCAGACACCTTACGTCTAGCACCACCTTGCTGGCCCCCACCATGGTTTTTCAACTCCACAGAATGATGTAGATATGAAGATAATAATAATAACCCTCAAAAATAATATTTTTTATTTATGAACAGTTCCTATTTAATACGATTGCAGGCATAACAAAGAAAGTTGGATTTCAATACTTGGTGATGACAAGTTTTCTTTCCCAGATACAGGCAAAACTTGCTTAAGTGGGGTTGGCAGGATTGTGGGAAGGCTCAGTGGCTCCACCCAGCTAGGTTGTAGATCCTCACAACCTTCTGGATTTTGATCCAAAATAAATAACTTATCTCATTGGGTTTTTTGTTTGTTTATTTATAAAAGCATTGAAGTGTGAAAATCAACTTAATTGTTCCAATTATCAATGCAAAAGTGTTTAGCTGTCTCTTTGAGATTGAGTCCCAATCCAGAATTTTTATTTCTTAGCCTGCAACATCTGATCAGCTTGAGTTTCAGCCTAGAAGACCCAGTTGAATCTTTTGCACAATTCATTCGCAATGTATGGTCTTGCATCCATAGCAGTGTGGTTGGAAAGTGGAGCAAGAAATGGATCGTTGCCAAAGGCACAAGATTAGGGCTATGCCCCACACAAAGTGAGGACACATCAACCCTTCTTATAGAGAGATCTGTCTGGCACTTGTCATGGGCATTTGGAGATCACAGCGGGATAGAAGCTCACCCAGGGCAGATCTGTAAACACCAGCTTAATCTGCATGGGGAAACTCACTGTCATCTCCTGTGACAGAAAAAGCCTCCAGGACACATTCCAGCAGTGACAGTCACCTCAGTGACTCAAAACTTGTGTCAGATTTCTCACTGATCAGTTCATAGAAATTTTAGAAAGCTGCATTGGTGTTGGGGTGGGGTAGTGATAAGTGTTTTCTTAGAATTTTACTTCTTGAAGGGCTCATTCATGGCATTCTGAGTTAACCTCATGGTTAAAATGAAAAGTCTGGAAGATGCCTTCCATTGATTTCCTTGCAGCCTCATTTACATGTTCTAACAAACTGATAGATACTTTTTTAATACCATCCTTCCAATAAGTTAGTTCACATGTGATTATCTCAATGTTTAAATGTAGAGTCTTAACATCTGTCAATACAAAGGAAAAATGTTTAGGGTGGGTGATATTTAGTAAAAGATGGGAGTAGATTAGAAAAAAAAAAGGTCTCCAGATACACAAAAAATTAAGCTGTGTAAAATAATGAAATGTAACTTACCCCAAAACTTAAATTTTCTGCTAAACCTGCAGTTGGTACATCTGTAATTCCTTTATACTGAATTTAATTAAAAGTATCTGTATCCCAATAAGAATAGAAAGGATACTGGGTACTAAAGTCTTGCTGCTTTCTTATCATTGAGAACTGGTTGATAATAGAACACTCATGAATACCTTTGAACATGTGATGCATGGTGCAAACTTTTTATGTAGAAAAAAAAATTCATGCACAGAAAAGTTGGTATATACAGTATTGGAGAATTCACTAACCCTTAAAATCCTGAGTTAAGAACCCCAAATGTATGCATTCAAGTAAATGATCGGTTCTGAAAATGGTCCAAGTGCTATGGAGGGATGGACAAATCCCCAAGTCATTGTGAGTTGTCATCCCAGCTGGAAAATGTGGACTTAAAATTCCCACTTAATGTCCCCCTGAGGTCACAGGAGAATTGCTTAACTTTCATTTAATTCTACATCTTGGCTAATTCTTGAGCAAACATATGTCTGACTCCGTATCTATGGAGAGAAACATATTGAAAATATTAAGTATTAAGAAAAGGTCCCCATTAGTTACTTCCATCTATGTTCATTTGAATAAGGGAAAGCATCAAGAAAACTAGTTACCAGGAGCCTTATCTATCCTAGATGAATATCTAGAGATATTCCTTAGTATTAGTGTCAGCGTTTGCAAGAAAAAATTATCCCATTAAAATAGCCCTTATGAATAATTCAGAGAGTTCAATTTAATGGAGAAAGGGGGAGACAGAAACAGGTTATCAAATTTGTTGGAAACCCATGTTGCTGCACAGCATTTTTTTTTATGAGCAATCATAATGTAGGTTATTCTTTGTTCTCTGTCTACATGAAGAAATCTATCTCAATGTTTCCTTTTTTCTTATCTTTACTTTCCTGCTTTGTGGCATTTATAACCACATTTGCTTTTCAAACATTATTTCCTGTAAAATGTGTTATGAATGGTGGATTCCTTATTTCTACACTTTGTTTCTTCATAGTTGATAAAAGAAGGAGTATTCAAGTTGAACTAGCAATAGCAAAAAAAGATATCAGACAGAGGAATAAAATACTTTTTCAAAGTTATGAAAGACCTTTCGGGACATAGGGGACCTTGAGGGTTTCTGCCTGGTAGTGATGAGGGTTCTGCCCCCAAAGAATTCAGGATCCCTGGAATAAAGGATTTAATCAGTGTTTTAAGCCTACAGGGTAGTTGGAAGAGATAAATGGAAGGAGAAGAAAAGATCAGGAATGTAATTAAATAAAAGAATCATCAGGAAAAGATACCTTCTCTTCTTTTATATTTCTGGATTGCTGTCCCCTTCTCCTTAAATCAAAACCAGTGGTGCTCAGGAGTGCTCACTGGTGCTAGTCATAGAAGTGTTCAATGGACCACTAGGATCCTAGGATAGAATCCAGGCTCTCATATGCAAAGTATATGCTCTTTGAGCTATTACCTCCCTCCACAACCAGGCTTTCTCATTTTTCTGAACTTTTAGGGACCAATCATTGTTCCTAATAGAAGTCCGATCTAGACAGGATACTTCAACTTTGAAACAATAAACAAAGATGTTTGAGTTTAACATTCACCCATAAGAGCCTTTTCTGATGTTTGGCTAGTGTTAGTCTACGTTTGGTAGAAACAAAAGGAAAACTAATTCCATACTCACTGCTTCTCTGCTTTGCATGCCACATATGAATTTTGATTCTTAGTTTTGATTTCTTCTTTGCAACATGTGAGTTCATCGTCCTCATATCTAAAAGAGCGAATATACAATACTACTTACATTTGTGTAATTTAACCAAAAAATGGACATGCCCTGGGTAAGGGCAGGGGAGCTTAGGGTGATGGTCATAGTGGTCATCATAGTGGTGGTGAAGATGAGTAAGCAATAGGTTGAAAAAGCTTCCCTCTAAGGATTTCCTTTTCTTGCACAGTAGTCTATTTTCCATTTCCATCTTTGCAGCCTATAGTAACATCTGCTATAATCACAAAGAAATATTCCATTTAATTTCTAGAGAATCCAGGAAACAATTTCTAGAGATTCTGAAATGTCTTTCTATTTTGAGCTCCAGCTAAAGACTTCAGATCAGAATACAATGTCTGGCCTCTGTTCCTTTCACACATTTGTTAATCCCTGTAAAATTTAGCCTTCCTGACCACCAGTCAACTTTTTTTTATTATAATAATAATTTTTAATTTGACCAAAGTGGATTACAAATCTTTCACAGTAATATTTTAGGTACATATTGACATTGAATCAGGGGAATTCCCACCACCAAAGTTGTCCTCCTTTCACCCTCGTTCCCAGCATGCATCCTATATCCTCCTCCCTTACACCCCAGGCTGCTAGTATAAGTGATCCCCTCTGTGTCTAGCTTGTTGTAGATTGGGTATCGATTCTGTTGTCATTGGCTTTGGATTTAGTGTTTAGGTCTGATCATTTTTATTACTACTTAGTGATCATACAACTGTTTGGTCTTGGTACCCTCCATTATTTCCCCCTCAATTTGAGAGGCAGAACAAGATGGTTCAAGTTATGTGGATGCCATTTTCTCTACTCTATGCTACCAGGAGCTATGGACTAGATATTTTTTCTGTGAACCCTGTAGAATCTAAAATTCACTCTCACCAACAACTCATTTTGGTGACAAGTTTCCTTTGTGTCCATTTTTCCATCAAATTTATATTTCACTGTCCTTTTGAGATTGATTATGTACTTCTGTTTATGGAGAGACCTTCGTTGGTACCCATCATGAATTATAATTTATAAAGTATTTCAGGGCTCTCATGTTTGCCTAAAGTTGATGTCTCTTTTATTAATTTTTCTGCTATGAAAGTCACTATTCAATTATATCTCTAGTCAAAACGTAAAATATAAGAATCTGAGAACACAAGGTGGTAGGTAGTAGGTCTTGGGCATGTATGTATGTTAATGGTTGTAAAAATCCAGTAACTTGTTCATCAAAACCATGATAAAAACTGCTATTATTGTAGCCATTTCACCAAAATAACAATAATCAAAAATGCATATATGAACATACAAACTTTTATGTCAGTCTTACGCTTCCCATGCAAAATATCTACGAAGTTAACAAGGTATCGCTAGGTATGAGACTATATACATACTTGATGAAGGCTTTGTCTCATACATTATCTAATTTATAAATATAAAATCAGGAAGTGGAAAGTCAGTTGGCTTTCATAATTCTTTTTTAAAGAGAAAATTGTGATTCAGAGAGTGAGACAAGGTTCCCTACTTAAGACAGAACAAAACCCCTGGCCAGCTCTTTGGTTGTTTAGAGAGCTACAGGGTTGACTAGTTTAAAATAGACATTGTAACCCTGTGGATGTGCTACAAAATCAGGCTCTTTTAAATGCATGTAATTTTGTCATATTATTAATTCATTATTTGTACTTGAGGAAAGTGGCCTTACATGAACTTTCTTTCTAATCTTACACTTAAATAAAATGACCCGTAAGCATGGTTTTCTGCACAGTAGCACACTCGAAGCTGTCAAAGCCTGATGCTTGTTTCCCATTTAATGGAGAGGGCTTGCATGGGTGAAATGGTTTTATCCGAATCTAAACCCTTGCCATCAATAAGCAGCTGGCCTGAAGGCACAAAGTGACAGAGTAATACTTTCACAATTAATTTCCTGAACTGCGTGGCTGGTCTTTGGAGACCAGTCTCCTCTATGGGGCATTGCTTTTGAAGCAAAGGGGAGCATTTTTCAGTCTACAACTGGTGATAGTTTTCTTTATTCCCACAGGGGGAAGAAAATCTGTAAGCTTGGCAGTTCTAGGGCTAATGCAGCACAGCCTCCAACCAGCCCATTCATCCACCAAAGGAAAAATAATTTTATTTTTAATTTTTTTAGACTAAATCACCTCTTGGGAGAAGTGAAGACTAAGAATTCTGCTCTCCAGGAATCCTTATGAAATCTCACATCAGCCCTTAAAAGGGAGTCACTTTGTTTAACAAATTAACAAGGGACAGTTCAAGAAATTAGATAACTTGGACAAGACTATTGGGCTAGAAAGTGAGAGAATTGTGAAAAACTAGTGACTTATTTTCACTTTGTTGTGTAGTTTCTCACACAAGATCCTGTGGTGTTTCCTCCAAAACTATCGACGACTCACTTTTCCTAAGCACTATTAAACACCTCAATTCCTAATTTTAACAGCTCTATAATTTCAAATATATGGCAAAGCAGTCATTGATTATCATCGCCTTCAAAAGCAAACCTTTTGTGATGAGCAATATGCTTTTATTTACTTCTTTCTTAATTTTTGCTTACTTTTTTAAAGGCACTCCATAAACAGCACTCTCATTTAGCAAAGAAAGTCTACCTTGAATTTATACTTGCTACCAATTTATGTTGTAACATTACTGATAGTGTCACTTAATTTGCCTAGTTGCCTATGGTCTAAATGTAGGTAATTTACAAACCTTTAACAATTTTCAGCTTTGCTAAATGGTACAGAGAACTGCAATTACATTTAAAATGCACTGGCGCTCTATATGTCAGTAAAAAGCACCTACAAAGACATAATTACAATGTAATTGCTCACAAGTTCATGAAGTAAACATACATTATTAGAAGCCACTCGCCTGTTCAATTTAAGTAGCATTACAGCTAACATATTACATAAATAGGGAGCCATTTTATGATGAGTTACTGTAATAACAGGAGTTTAAATTAAAGTGGGTTGCCTAAGTATATGTGTTCTTAAGATCGTTTTAGATATGTTACTCAATATCCAGTGACTTGATTTCAACCTTTAAAAATTGCATTTTCAATATTATATTTATTTTATGGAAATATTTACCATCAATGGATGGTGTCAGAGTTGATTGAGAATTGGTGTGATGGAAAAAGCATTTCAGAATAGGTCGTGCATGGGAAGTAATACTCCCATTCATATTTGCCATTCATTTAGAAAAACGATGCATATGTAATAGGATGGCCAATTAAGATCTAACATACAAACATACAAATCAGTTGCTTCAAATCATTAAAATATTTTTACACATGTATCACCCAGTCTTTATATATTCATCTACCACATCAAATATGCATTATGTATGCCAAAGAATTTCAGTTGTACATTTTGGAGTACAGGAAGGAAATCTTAGATGTTGGTTCAAAATCTTTTCAGGACTCTTTAAAATAACTAGTTATTCCTTGTTGAAAATACTGTGAAACAAGTGAAGATCAAGATGGAGAAAAGTTTGAAGCTTGTTTTAGTGTAATCTATTAATAGTGTTCTATTAGAAATAATTATGTGGGGCCAGTGAGGTGGCGCTAGAGGTAAGGTGTCTGCCTTGCAAGCGCTAGCCAAGGAAGGACCGTGGTTCAATACCCCAGCATCCCATATGGTCCCCCCAAGCCAGGGGCAATTTCTGAGCGCTTAGCCAGGAGTAACCCCTGAGCATCAAATGGGTGTGGCCCAAAAAAACAAAAACAACAAAAAAGAAATAATTATGTTTGTAATCTAGAACCTTTTATTTTGAAACTTCCCAAGGTACTTAACATACTCTGTCTCTGTAGATTTATTATTATTATTATTATTATTATTATTATTATTATTATTATTTTACTAAACTGACATTTGTGGCTAACTTTATAGAGTCAGACTATCTTTTTTTCATAATTGCTGAGGAAACATGGTTACAATAGTGTTTACATACATGCTTGTGGTATACAAAATTACTGACTGCTCCACAACTATCTGAAACTCCACAGCTGTCTTGGGGGACTCTAATTAACCTCTTCCTCTTCCTCACTGAGTTGATAGCCGCACTTCTTTTGTTGTTGTTGTTGTTGTTTTTTTGTTTGTTTTTTCGGGCCACACCCATTTGATGCTCAGGGGTTACTACTGGCTAAGCGCTCAGAAATTGCCCCTGGCTTGGGGGGACCATATAGGACCCCGGGGGATCGAACCTCGGTCGCGATCTTTCCTTGGCTAGCACTTGCAAGGCAGATACCTAACCTCAAGCGCCACCTCGCCAGCCCCGATAATGGCACTTATATATTCAAAGACAACATGGTTGTTGCCATTAGCTCTGTCCATTTCTTCGTTTTGTTTTTGTTTTCTGAGCCTCACTTAGGCCACTTGAAGAATAAGAAGATAAAAGAAAATAAGATGCCAAATCTATTTCCACAAAATAGTTATTAATCAAAAGAAAACAACAAAAGAAATCCTTAGAATGATATCCCATAAACTTGTTAAGCAAGTGAGGCCGGTCTGGTTCTCTGTCTCCGTCTTCATTTTAGTCAGATTTTAAGCTAATTCCTAGAATATAGCATCTGAGTATTACAAGAACGTTACAAGGTAAGTTAATTAGATAAAAATACGCAGATACTTATATTTCTTTATTATGGAATTACACTTAATTCTCTTTCCCCCTTTTTTGGTCTTTGAGCCAAATCTAGCTGTGTTCAGGGATTACTCCTAGCTCCATGCTCAGGGATTTCTCCTAAAGAGATTCTCAAAGAACCATTTAGAGTGCCAGGGATCAAATCCGAGATTGGTGGCCTGCAAGGAAGCATCCTACCAGTTGCACTTTCTCTCCAGTTCCAAAATTACATTTAATCATTTCTTTTTTTTTTTTTTCTAATTCTCCATCACTTGTACTTGTTGATGCAACCTTGTAGAGGCTTGTCATTTCAACATTGGTTGATGAAAGTAAATTGAAACTAGATGATTTAAAAGAGTTCTAAAATGTCCTTTAAAGAGCATGATCTTTTTCCTCCCCCTTCATTTTATTAGATTATGACTAACATATAAATTATAAGTTTAAGGTGACCATTATATAAGTAAAAACCAATGATTTTTTTAAAAATTTATTTTTGGGTCACACCCAGTGACGCTCAGAAATCACTCCTGGCAGGCTTGGGGAACCGTATGGGATGCCGGGACTCGAACCACCATCAGTCCTGGATCGGCTGTCTGCAAGGTCCTATTGCTGTGCTATCTCTCTGGCCCTACAACCCAATGATTTTGTATTCATGTCTAGTGGGAAATTACTACAGTAAATTTATCTAACATTATCATCTCACATCTTTACATTAACTCCTTTTTATCAGATGGCAGCTTTGAAATATACAATTCTGAATAGTTTACTATGATCAACCACCATGTTGTATATTAAGTTTCTCAAGTTGACTTGTATTATAATTGGAAGTTTGAAATTTTGAGCACACTTATCCATTCCTCCTACCTCAGATAGTCCTCATCTGGCTTCTGATAATCACCAGTCAGTTCTCTTTGCTCTATTGTTACTACACCTCAGGTTCTTACCCTTAGGCAATCATATTAAAAGCAAGAAGTAACCCAAATGCCCCAATTTAGAATAAGATTTTATTTATGAGAATAGAAAGAATGAGAAAGAGGTACGAAGCTTTACATAGCACTAGAAGGGGAAGTCTCAATCAGGATTCCAGAGAAAGATAGAAACTTTTCTCTTCTTATAACTTCTTAACTACGGAGAGAGGAGAACACATTTAATTGGGTTTCAAGTTGAGTAGGACTGAAGTTGGTTGTAACTAGGTAATTTCTTTTAATCACTTTGATACTGGTGGGGGTACTGAGTGATATCTGACTTACAGAAAAGAATTTGAGGCGTAGACAAATAGTAAAGTAAAAGTTATAAATTCTTATTTTGAAATTTGAAGAAGGAGAGGGAGAGGATAGGAAAGAAAGAGAATAGGGCTGGCTCCTCCGAACTCCTCACTGGTGCCAAGGGTATGTTTAAAAAAAAAAAAGAAAGAAAGGAAGAAAATAATGTGCTCAAGAGAGTCCAAAATCAGAGAAAGCCCTGGTCCACACTCCAGCTAGAAAGAAGGAAATTGGAAGTACACATCTCAAGTGGGAAGATGCAGGTGATCTATGCAGTGGGGGAAAAGGGAGAAAAGCAGAGTAACAAGTAACACCAGCTTATCCTGCAGGAGAAGCCTCGGTGCCTTTTGGAAGGTATATTTTTGATCACCAACCCTTTAACAGATTATGTAATTTGCAAATATACATGAGTTTTTCTGGAATTTATGGTGA